>NC_041396.2:11124025-11424025 GCF_900747795.2 Erpetoichthys calabaricus | reverse complement strand
GGTGCATTAGATGTAGAGATAACACACAGAGTGCAGTGTGGATGGAACAGTTGGAAGAAGGTATCAGGAGTATTGTGTGATCAAAGAATTAAGGTGAAGGTTAAAGGTCAGGTTTTTAAGATGGTGGTAAGACCAGCAATGATGTATGGAGGTGAGAAATGGACAGTAAAGAAGACGTTGGATGTGGCAGAAATGAGAATGTGGAGATAGATGTGTGGAGTTACAAAGAAGGGCAGAATAAGAAATAAGATCATCAGAGGTCCAACTAGTGGGAGAGAAATCTAAGAAAGGACAGGAAAGTAGGCTGAAGTGTCATGGACATGTGGTGGAGATACAAGGAATACATGGCCAAAAGAGTGATGGGATTGGAAGTCCAGGGGAAGATAATGTGAGGAAGGCCAAAGCGAAGGTGGACAGATAAAGGTAAAGAAGATCTGATGGAAATCAGCTTGACTGGTGAGGAGGTGCAGGGCCGAGCTGTTTGGAGAAGGTTGATCGAGCACATCAACCACACATAGAAGTGGGGAAAGAAAAAGAAGAAGAAGAAGAAGCTGGCAAGTGAAATGTAAAGTTTTTCATTCAACAGAAGAAAAAGTAACACAAAAGTAAGACACTGTTTATGACACATTACATTTTATAGTAAGTAACTTTATCACATATATTTTTTTAATGGGTAGTGAAACTAAGCTACTTTTAAAAGTAACATTCTCCAGCACTGCTCGGGGCACACAGGCTCCATGCTTGTTTTAGGATTCATGGCAGCTGTTGATGATGTTTAATCTTTTTTTTTAGTGCATTTTGATAACGTTGGCGCAATTTCACAAAGGAGAACTCCATAAGCAGACTTATGGTGTCGTGACTCATTTTGTAATACAGGATATCACAAGGTTAAAAAAATTAAAAAGTCTGCTACTTTTTACCAGTATTAGTTCTGGTTGGCTCATTCTGAAAGCTTCGATGACAGTTGCTGCAACCCTGTTGTGAGGAAAAGTACAAATTCTCTCTTTGTACATAATCAGTTGAATGGGTTGCCAGGTTGTGCAAAAATTTCCAGCCCAGTGGTAGCTGAAAACCTGGCTACTGGTGCTGTGGAGGAGCCCACTGAATTACAGTTAGGTCCATAAATATTTGGACAGAGACAACTTTTTTCTAATTTTGGTTCTGTACATCACCACAATGAATTTTAAATGAAACAACTCAGATGCAGTTGAAGTGCAGACTTTCAGCTTTAATTCAGTGGGGTGAACAAAACGATTACATAAAAATTTGAGGCAACTAAAGCATTTTTTGAACACAATCCCTTCATTTCAGGGGCTCAAAAGTAATTGGACAATTGACTCAAAGGCTATTTCATGGGCAGGTGTGGGCAAGTCCGTCGTTATGTCCTTATCAATTAAGCAGATAAAAGGCCTGGAGTTGATTTGAGGTGTGGTGCTTGCATGTGGAAGATTTTGCTGTGAACAGACAACATGCGGTCAAAGGAGCTCTCCATGCAGGTGAAAGAAGCCATCAGAAAAAAACCCATCCTAGAAATTGCTCCAATATTATGAGTGGCAAAATCTGCAGTTTGGTACATCCTGAGAAAGAAAGCAAGCACTGGTGAACTCAGCAACGCAAAAAGACCTGGGGCCTCATGTATAAACGGTACGTACGCACAGAAATGTTGCGTACAAACGTTTCCACGCTCAAATCGTGATGTATAAAACCTAAACTTGCCGTAAAGACACACACATTTCCACAGTAACTCATACCTTGGCGTACGCAATTTCTCCACTCGGTTTTGCAGACTGGTGGCACCCAGTGTCAAAGCAGTGCTACTGTTCCTGTGTGGTCACCCTTTCTTTCTTAGCTCCACATTCCTGACGCGGCTTTATAAATACACTGAAACTAACTGCATATTGTTTATTAGTGTAATGCATCTGATTGTAATTAACCTGCAGCAATATAATGGTCCAGGGAATAGCCATAGTATTCCAAATACCATAACTGCTTTAGCGTTGTTACTCTCACTGCATCTTCTTCTTCTTTAAGCTGCTCCTGTTAAGGGTTGCCACAGCAGATCATCTTTTTCCACATTACTCTCACTGCACCACTCGGAGTATTTATATTACTGTATCTGAGTGGGGAATCACAGCAGCAGCTAATTGGAAAGAATTATCGGTATACAGCATGAAGCAGACGCTGCCTAAGCCACCGCAAAACGCTTCAGAGACTTTCCTGTACGGACTTTGCGATTTAGAAAAAGTTTCATCCCAAGAACTCTAAACGCACTCAATCAGTCCATCAAGTGCTCCTTGTAGAACTGTTTGTACTTATAAGTACAATCACCTCACTGTAAACTCACACTACAGTTATAATATTACACAACCTCCGCCACTTTATAAAGCGTGTATTACATATGATGACGATATTATTTTTAAAATGAAATGCAGCAAAATATGTTGATTATATTATACAGATAAAACTTTAACTTCATTTAAATAATCAATATTGTTAATAATTAAACATGTGAGGACACGGTGCTGCAGCGCTAGCTAGTTCAGGGATTGTTCCTGCAATGCGTTGTATTCTTGCTGGTGCTGACGCGACACTGGAAAGATAGACGGATATAATAATTAAACACGTACTACTAAGATATTTCAATGTTCCTTAAACGTTTTGAAGAATCGGCGTTCTAAGCTTACAAATGGCTTCACATCTATTACAGAGCTGATTGTGTGGCGATTGGGTATTTGGAGAAAGAAAAGTAAGGACAGGAATTGGAGGTTAGTACGTTTGAAAGAGACAGTACTGCTGTGATAAATTATTTCATCGAAGGTCGCGCATGACGCAGCAAGCCTCTTGCGTGAGACATGAACAAGCACTGCGCCACTGTGTTCCCATGTTTAATAACATGCTTTCATTCCTATCATCATGAAAAAGATGTCACGTATACATCTCAGTATTTTAATTATTCAGAGAGCTGTAATATCATGAATGTAATGGATTATGTGTCCTGTTGGAGAAAGAGAAAGCCTGTTTAAGAAGCAGGTAGTGATTCACACACATAGAGCACAAAGAAGATCAAATACAGAACAAAGCATTTAATGTCCTACTTTAGTTACAATGGGATTTGAGAAACTAGTAAATTAAACGATTTTAAGATGAAGTTTATGATGTTCTACTTTAATGGCAAAATAAACTACGTGATTAAAGTGGAAATTTCGAGATTAAAGTTGACATTTCGTGCTTTTTTCCCACTGTGTGCCTTTTTTTTTTGTCTGTACCCTAATAAGCTTTCATATGACACTCAGACGGTGGGCTACGACTCGCCTTTTCACGCCGACTTTGATATGTGATTTCTTTTTTATTTCGGGCACTGTGCGACTTTGTGAACTTGATCTTTCGAGTTTCTCCGACACTCTGTCACTCGATCAACTTTCTTTTGTTGATTATACCACTGTTTAAATGAACAAATAGTACGTTTTTCCTTTGCCTCCACTTGGTATTCGCTGAAATTCTTATATTTTCCCCCGTGCTTTTCCCATTGACTTTTCACAGAAGGCTATTTATATCGATTTGCATATTCAAAGAGGCATAATTCTGGGAGGAGTTGGGGCGGGACAGAAGGCGCGTGCACGTGCGTTACTTTTCACGCTGATGTAGCGGAAGAACGTGGAAGTTTGCGTACGTACAGATTCCTGCATCTGGATTTTTCTGTGCGTACGCACATTCCCACTTTTGTGCTTACGCCATGTTATAGTGTGAGTTCTACGCACGGCGTTATACATTAGGCCCATGGATGTTCACGGAAGACAACAGTGGTGGATGATCACAGAATCATTTCCATGGTGAAGAGAAACCCCTTCATAACAGCCAACAGAGAAAGCAGAAAAAACATTATTAACTGTAATGATTATAAGTATCCATGTATCCATCCATTATCCAACCTGCTATATCATAACTGCAGGGTTGCAGGGGTCTGCTGGAGCCAATCCTAGCCAACACAGGGCACAAGGCAGGAAGCAGACCCCGGGCAGGGAGCCAGCCCACTGCATATTAAGTATTTAAGTCACAAAATACCAATGACTGTATTTTGTATTAATCATGCTGCAGAGAACTATATGATTTTATACTTCTATATGATTGATCTGCATTTAGTTGGACAGGAATTATGTTTAAGCACAGAAAATGAGACTAATTTAATTCTTCTATGTGAAAATGCTAACCTCTTGATTTTAATAGAACAACCTGTGATATTATGAATCAATGTGATCGTTTTCTTCACTCTTGCTTAAAAATATAAGAAAATTGTCATTTATGAATTAATAAATAAGGATTATTAATCTAATCAAACAAATATAATCTAATGAAGATATTAAAATGATAAGAATGTGAACTCTTTATAACTAATGCAATGAACTTTAAGAAAACTGCTTAAAATGGGTTTGTGTGGGGACTGAGAAGGTCACAGTCTTTAGATAATGTAGGCACCTGGTACTGCTTTGTTTTTCTGTACTCCTATGTCATAAATTAAGATGTCCCCTAATCTATGTATGACCTCAAAATGAACTGTTATTTTTTTATCTGTTCTCTCTTTGGCTAATGAACAAGCTAGGCGATAAAAGGGGGAACATTTTTTCCTTTTTTCAGTCTGCCCAGAACTCAAATCAGTTAGCTGAGCTGGGTGGGTGCAGTCTCACAATTTCTAACTCACCAAGAATAAATAATAAAGAAATTGCTTTTAATTTTAAATTGGTTTTTATCTCGTCATTTCCCGACTTCAGCGCTAACACAACCAAGTGAACAACACTCTCCAGGGGGTCGGCGTATCGATATCCAAGTCTACCATAAAGAGAAGACTGCATGTAAGTAAATCCAGAGGGTGCACTGCAAGGTGCAAGCCACTCATAAGCCTCAAGAACAGAAAGGCTAGATTGGACTTTGCTAAAGAACATCTAAAAAAGCCAGCACAGTTCTGGAAAAACATTCTTTGGACAGATGAAACCAAGGTCAACCTCTACTAGAATGATGGCAAGAAAAAAGTATGGAGAAGGCGTGGAACAGCTCATTATCCAAAGCATACCACATCATCTGTAAAACACGGTGGAGGGAGGCAGTGTGATAGCTTGGGCGTGCATGGCTGCCAGTGGCACTGGGACACTAGTGTTTATTGATGATGTGACACAGGACAGAAGCAGCCGAATGAATTCTGAGGTGTTCAGAGACATACTGTCTGCTCCAATCTAGCTAAATGACGTCAAATTGATTCATGATACAGATGGACAATGACCCAAAACATACAGCCAAAGCAACCCAGGAGTTTATTAAAGCAAAGAAGTGGAAAATTCTTGAATGGCCAAGTCAGTCACCTGATCTTAACCCAACTGAGCAGGCATTTCACTTGTTGAAGACTAAACTTCAGACAGATGTACTGACTGTACATATGCTCTCTTTACATTTTAATATACAATATTAAATCAGCTGGGGTTGGTTGCCTTTCCAGTTTTGAGAATGATGACGAGATGTGTGTCTCGAAGTCCAAACCATTTTCGCCCTGTTTACTCCATGGCAACTTTTCAAAGGTAAGTTTCCCTCCATCCTGTTTTGTTTAGTAATTTGAGTTTATACTCAAATCAACCATAATAAAAGGATCCACAAAGGTTAAATATTAAGATATTGTTTTTAACATTTTTATTTTAAGTCAATGGAGGCTCTGTTCGGGGCTCTTGAGAAGCTAAGCGAGGAGTCTGAGTGTCCTGATAAGAACCAACATCCAGGCCTTTAATGGCATCTTAGGCACGACCATCAGCATTGTGTCTGTCTGCGGTGAGAGTGTCGACCTCGTCATTGAGAGGTTTACTTATGACATTCACGTCTCTGGTGACTCTTCCTATGAAGTCAGTAGACGGATTGGGAGAGCATGGGGGGGTCATGAGGTTGCTGGATATCATGGCCGGCCTGTACACTGGTACTGTGAGTGCTGTGCAGAGTGGAGGCAGGACCCTCTGTGTTGTTCCCAGTTGATTCTGGGGTTCATCAGCGTTGTACTCGCTGTTCTGCTCCTACTCTGTTCAATGCTTGTATGGACTGACTGGGTGTTGGGCAAGGTCCTGGGGGTCCAGCGGCTGTGGGGCATCTGCTGGTGAGGAAAGATTTACAGATCTTGACTTTGCTGACGATGCTGTGATCTTCACGGAGTCAATGGGACTCTGATCGGAGTGCTCGAGAGACTGAGTGAGGAGTCTGAGTGTCTGGGCTTGTGAGTGTCCTGGTTAAAACCAACAGCCAGGCCTTTAATGACCTTTTGGGCATGGCCATCAGCAGTATGTCTGTCTCGTCGAGAGGTTTACTTACCTAGCAATGACATTCATGTGACTCTTCCTATGGATAGATAGATAGATAGATAGATAGATAGATAGATAGATAGATAGATAGATAGATAGATAGATAGATAGATAGATAGATAGATAGATAGATAGATAGATACTTTATTAATCCCAATGGGAAATTCACATTCTTCAGCAGCAGCATACTGATACAATAAATAATATTAAATTAAAGAATGATAATAATACAGGTGAAAAAAACAGACAATAACTATGTATAATGTTAAATATTAACGTTTACCCCCCCTGGTGGAATTAAAGAGTCGCATAGTTTGGGGGAGGAACGATCTCCTCAATCTGTCTGTGGAGCAGGACAGTGACAGCAGTCTGTCGCTGAAGCTGCTCTTCTGTCTGGAGATGACATTATTTAGTGGATGCAGTGGATTCTCCATAATTGATAGGAGCCTGCTGAGCGCCCTTCGCTCTGCCACAGATGTTAAACTGTCCAGCTCCATGCCAACAATAGAGCCTGCCTTCCTCACCAGTTTGTCCAGGCGTGAGGCGTCTTTCCTCTTAATGCTGCCTCCCCAGCACACCACTGCGTAGAAGAGGGCGCTCGCCACAACTGTTTGATAGAACATCTGCAGCATCTTATTGCAGATGTTGAAGGAAGCCAGCCTTCTAAGGAAGTATAACCGGCTTTGTCCTTTCTTGCACAGCGCATCAGTATTGGCAGTCCAGTCTAATTTATCATCCAGCTGCACTCCCAGATATTTATAGGTCTGCACCATCTATGAAGTCAGTAGACGGATTGGGAGAGCATGGGGGAGTCATGAGGTCACTGGAAAGGGGTGTGTGGCGCTCCTGATATCTCTGCTAAGGAACGAAGGTCCAAGTCTTTAGAATCCTGGTGCTTCCTGTCTTGCTATATGGTTGCGACACATGGATGCTATCCAGTGACCTGAGATGAAGACTGGACTCCTTCATGTGTGTCTCATTGGAGAATCCCTGGGTACTGCTGGTTTGATTTTGTGTTGCTCACAGAGTCATGAATGAGACACATGACCTGCATTGTGAGGGAGCGTCAGTTACGGCACAATGGCCATGTGGCGCAATTCTCGGTGGGTCATCCAGCTTGCAGGATCCTAATTGTTGAGGACTTGAGTGGCTGGATCAGGCCAAGGGGACGCCCATGTAACACCTGGCTGTAGCAGATAGAGGGTAATTTCCGGAGGATTCCGAGTTGTTTCATCGTGTGGTGGGTGCGGCAACGCGCTGTAGCAGTGCATGCTGACCTGACCTGACCTTTTGTTTTTAACAAGTTCAAATAACAATAATAATAGCACAAAATAATTCATACATCTAAAACAACTAATGATTAGCAGATACTGGTATACCAAATGAAACACACTGAGCCATCTTCATCCTGTAAAGCACTTTGAGCTACATCATTTGTATGAAAACGTGCTATAGAAGTAAATGTTGTTGTTGATGTTGCGTAAATGAGAAGAACTCAGTCGGTGAGACTTTCACCAACGCCTACTTTCTTTCTACTTTGTCATTAATATGTGAATTTCCCCTTGGGATTAATAAAGTATCTATCTATCTATCTATCTATCTATCTATCTATCTATCTATCTATCTATCTATCTATCTATCTATCTATCTATCTAATTTCTTAAAAGAGTTATTCTCTTCTGAATTAGACTACTGTATTGGAAATACGATAATTAAGAAGTATAAACCACCGAATGTCAAGATCAAAATGTTAAAAAAAATAAAATAAAATAGTATTTTTTCACAAAATACTCTGGCTTGTAATTTTCTTCTTGACGTATTTTTTAAGCAAATTTATCTCCTGAGTAGGTGAAATTTACCCCCCCCCCCCCCCCCCCCCCCCCCCCCGCCTCCGCCTCCGCCTCCGCCTCCGGTTAAGAAAACTCCTGCTCTAAGTATTCTAGGTGTTTTTTGGTGGCATGGTTATGTTCTAAAAATAGCCCACCGCCAAACTAATATTTTTACCAGCAAAGTGCTTTCCAAAATGGCACAGTTTGCCTGAAAAACCGCACAGCTGATAACCATCCCGGGGCTGTTTTAAAGTTAGAAACTACATCTCCCAGAAAGCCTATGCGCGCGTTTGCGCACTTCAACGCGGAAGTCCTTTTTTTTTATTAGGTTCCGTAGTGGGAGCGGAAGTAGATAGCGGCAGAAGGCTGCAAGAGACAGGCAGAAAGTAATTGGATGTGATGAATGTAATGAAGGCTTTCAGGAGGTTCCACTAAAGCCGAGTCATTGGAATACGGCATTCGGCATTTTTCTGAATGGAGCTATCGGATGCTGAACTTCTACCTTGTCCTTGTGTTCTGCTTGCTTGGTGACTTGTCACGCCGCGGCGCGGAGCAAGACTTGCGGGTAGGGCCTTTTTTTTTTGCGGGGCTTTTTCAAAAATGTGAGCGGAGCCCAGATTTAATGGCAGAGCGCGATACGAGGCGCTCTGACAGCAGGCCCCATTGTCTGAGAAGGCGGGCAGGGTGATGCGATAGGCGCGGCGGAGAGCCCGTGCATCCGAAGGCTGGCCCGAGGACGAGTGAAGCTGCACGGAAGATGCCCAGAAGGAAGCAGTCCAACCCGCAGCCGGTGAAATGTAAGTGCTGGTAGTTTGCCTTATCTCTGTATTTGCATTCAGTGTCCCAGATCAGTGCCGGCATTGCATTTTAACGTGAATGGTGCATGGCAGTGTACACATGATCAATCGATAATGCTTGAAAACTCATTTTGGGAGAAGTACTTTGAATGGCATGTAGCGCCTTTTGTCTTCGTGTAGAACTTTTGGGAAGCCAGGTTTAGTAACCATCGCTTTCCGAATGTAATCGTGGTGGCTGTTTCGTGATAAGTTTTCTCGTTGTAGAGTCTCTTAGTGATGTAGATTTAACATGACCTTATGATTTTATATTTAAGAAGTTTTCTATTGTCAGACATCACCTTGGGGTTCTTCAAAGTTGTTTCTATACTTACACTGTGACCCAGTCAGGATTATACAGCAAATCAGTCACGGGAATTTATTTCAATAAGCAAACTTGCATTTGGTATTGCAGTGCAAAGGTGGACCAGTCCAGCCGTAGAGGTCAGCACAGGGTTCTCAAACTCCATTCCTGGAGGGCTGCAGGTGTTCATTCTAACCCTTTTCTTAATTAGTGACTTGTTTTTGCTGCTAATTAACGTCTTTTGAATTCATTTTCATTCACTTGCTCTTGAAGACTCAGACCCCATAATCGTTTCTTTTTCCTCAATTAGCTGTCAAACAATAATGAGAGGGTGGCACGGTGGCGCAGTGGGTAGCGCTGCTGCCTTGCAGTTAGGAGACCTCGCTTCCCGGGTCCTCCCTGCGTGGAGTTTGCATGTTCTCCCCTTATCTTTCCACCGGGTACTCCGGTTTCCTCCCACAGTCCAAAGACATGCAGGTTAGGTGCATTGGTGATTCTAAGTTGTCCCTAGTGTGAGCTTGGTGTGTGTGTGTGTGTGTGTGTGTGTGTGTGTGTGTGTGTGTGTGTGTGTGCACGCCCTGCCCGGGGTTTGTTTCCTGCCTTGCGCCCTGTGTTGGCTGGGATTGGCTCCAGCAGATCCCCATGACCCTGTAGTTAGGTTATAGTGGTTTGGATAATGGGTGGATGGACAATAATGAGATACAAAATGAGCCAGCAAACTGTGTCCATTGTACAATATCTGAAAATAAAGAAAGGTGGATGCCTTGTGAACGTTGATCTGCTCAGGTCCCCAACTGATTTTGACAGTGCTCCTAAGAAAGGGAAAATCAACAATTTCGGAAATGTATGCGGGCAGCAACAAGCCATGGAATTGAAGAACGAGTTTGGTTAACAACAAGAATTAATCAACTGGTTGGAGTGAAATTGGTTGGAGTCTGAGGCCCTGACTTAGTTGGTTTTTCTGTTGGCTCACTCACTTCACATTTCATTTCTGTTTGGGTGCCATTTAAGGAAAGAAATGAAGAAATTCAGAGGGAACAAATCTTAAAAAAAAGTAGTACATTAAGAAGAATTCAAAAGAAGTTAATTAGCAGCAAAAACAGGTCACTAATTAAGAAAACAACAACTACATTTGTTTCTATAACACATTTTCATACAAATGATGAAGCTCAAAGTGCTAACAACAACAACATTTATTTATATAGCACATTTTCATACAAAAAGTAGCTCAAAGTGCTTTACATAATGAAGAAAAATAAAAGACAAAATAAGAAATTAAAATAAGGCAACATTAGTTAACATAGAAAAGGAGTAAGGTCCAATGGCCAGGGTGGATGAAAAATTATAAAAATAAAATAAGAAAAATGAAGAAAGAAAAATATAAAAATAAGATTAGGCAATACTAAGTAACAAAGAATAAAGTAAGGTCCGATGGCCAGGAGGACAGAAAAAACAAAAAAATCCAGAGGGCTGGAGAAAAAAAAAAAAAAAAATCTGCAGGGATTCCGAGGCCATGAGACCACCCAGCCCCCACTGGGCATTCTACCTAACATCAATGATCTCAATTAGTCCTTGGGGTTTTCAGGCATCACGTGGAAGAATTAGATGATCACGGTCATGTGAACCTCTGGCCTTTAATCCATCAATGTAAGGACATCATGGTGCCCTGATCAGGTGGTGGTGGTAGTGCAGGTCACCACCACAGAAAAAGGGCAGCAGAGAAAGTAGAGTTAGTATGGATCACAGAACCATGATAAAAATAATTATGTGAATATACAGAATATCAGGATTACACTATATTGAAGTTATGAGAAAGCCAAGTTACACTACACTCGCCCGGCGAATTTCTGTTGGTCATCCCTTCCAGATTTTAGGTGCATAACAGCAGAAGGCCGCCTCACCACTTCTTTTAAGTTTAGTTCTTGGAATTGTAAGCTGGGACTCATTTGAAAATCTAAGGTTACGATTTGGAGTGTAAGGTGACAGACATTCTGAAATATAGGATGGAGCAGATTATTGAAGGCTTTGTAACCCATAAGCAGTATTTTTAAAGTTGAGTCTCAATGACATGGGTAACCAGTGTAGTGACATCAGTACTGGAGGAGATGTGCTCGGATTTTCTTTTCCTAGTTAAGAAAAGGGTTAGAATGAAAACCTGCAGTCTCTGCGGCCCTCTAGTACCGGAGTTTGAGAACCCTGGGTTAACAGTACCTTAAAAGTAAGTAAGGAAATACAGTGGGTACGGAAAGTATTCAAACCCCCTTCAATTTTTCACTCTTTGTTATATTACAGCCATTTGCTAAAATCATTTAAATTAATTTTTTTCCTCATTAATGTACACACAGCACCCCATATTGACAGACAAAAAAAAGAATTTTTGAAATTGTTGCAGATTTATTAAAAAAGACAAACTGAAATATCACATGGTCCTAAGTATTCAGACCCTTTGCTCAGTATTTAGTAGAAGCACCCTTTTGAGCTAATACAGCCGTGAGTCTTCTTGGGAAAGATGCAACAAGTTTTTCACACCTGGATTTGGGGATCCTCTGCCATTCCTCCTTGCAGATCCTCTCCAGTTCTGTCAGGTTGGATGGTAAACGTTGGTGGACAGCCATTTTTAGGTCTCTCCAGAGATGCTCAATTGGGTTTAAGTCAGGGCTCTGGCTGGGCCTTTCAAGAACAGTCACAGAGTTGTTGTGAAGCCACTCCTTCGTTATTTTAGCTGTGTTCTTAGGGTCATTGTCTTGTTGGAAGGTAAACCTTCGGCCCAGTCTGAGGTTCTTAGCACTCTGGAGAAGGTTTTTGTCCAGGATATCCCTGTACTTGGCCGCATTCATCTTTCCCTCGATTGCAACCAGTCGTCCTGTCCCTGCAGCTGAAAAACACCCCACAGCATGATGCTGCCACCGCCATGCTTCACTGTGGGGACTGTATTGGACAAGTGATGAGCAGTGCCTGGTTGTCTCCACACATACCGCTTAGAATTAAGGCCAAAAAGTTCTATCTTGGTCTCATCAGACCAGAGAATCTTATTTCTCACCATCTCAGAGTCCTTCAGGTGTCTTTTAGCAAACTCCATGCGGGCTGTCCTGTGTCTTGCACTGAGGAGAGGCTTTTGACAGGCCACTCTGCCATAAAGCCCTGACTGGTGGAGGGCTGCAGTGATGGTTGACTTTCTACAACTTTCTTCCATCTCCTGACTGCATCTCTGGAGCTCAGCCAAAGTGATCTTTGGGTTCTTCTTTACCTTTCTCACCAAGGCTCTTCTCCCCCGGCAGCTCAGCTTGGCCGGACGGCCGGCTCTAGGAAGGGTTCTGGTCGTCCCAAACGTCTTCCATTTAAGGATTATGGAGGCCACTGTGCTCTTGGGAACCTTAAGTGCAGCAGAGATTTTTTTGTAACCTTGGCCAGATCTGTGCCTTGCCACAATTCTGTCTCTGAGCTCTTCAGGCAGTTCCTTTGACCTCATGATTCTCATTTGCTCTGACATGCATTGTGAGCTGTAAGGTCTTATATAGACAGGTGTGTGGCTTTCCTAATCAAGTCCAATCAGTATAATCACACACAGCTGGACTCAAATGAAGGTGATCTCCAGGATGATCAGAAGAAATGGAAAGCACCTGAGTTAAATATATAAGTGTCACAGCAAAGGGTCTGAATACTTAGGACCATGTCATATTTCAGTTTTTCTTTTTTAATAAATCTGCAACAATTTCAAAAATTCTTTTTTTGTCTTTCAATATGGGGTGCTGTGTGTACATTAATGAGGAAAAAAAATTAATTTAAATGATTTTAGCAAACGGCTGCAACATAACAAAGAGTGAAAAATTGAAGGGGGTCTGAATACTTTCCGTACCCACTGTAAATAAAGAAAAGGTTATAAAAGTGAATCATAATTATCATATGGATATCCTAATAGTACATGGGATCATTCTTTAAGAGACATTAGAAACTTTGCTTTTTGATGCCGAAAGAGTTGTCGGCAGCTTATCATTCTAACCAAGGAACTGCTTCTTGACTTTTGCCATACCAAAGAGTCTCTACGCCCAGTCCATATTATGGATATAGAGATCCTGCATTGCACTGTACTTAGGGGTCCACATTTATGGAAGATTATTCATGGCAAAATGAAGGTCAATACAACGCGTTTACTACATTGCAATACATATGCATGTGGTGCATTTAATCTTGAAAATTTTTATTATGAAACTAGCTGATCACCCAGTGGCTTCGCTCACTGAGTGCAAGGGAAAAAAATAAAATAATAAGTTTGTTAATTGCCAATTTTATTTTTCAACAAATAAAGAGCATTTACAATAACCTAGAAATCAATATAAACATTATTAACATCATTATCATATGAGAATATGAAGTAATATATAAGAAGCACATTGCATATAAATATAAATTATTAAACAGTAAAATATTTTGATAAAAGTATTTGAACAAGATATAAGAAGCATATACATTATTAAACAGTAAAACATTAACATTTAAGAAGTAAAGATACATTGAGTACTACTACTGTGCTTTCGGGTATACTACATTTTTTGTTTGCCCATTACGTCCATAAATGTATAAATTTTTTGGTGTACCCACCTGAGAACACGCGACATATAGCTGACCATGGGAGAAGCATGGATTTTAAACACGCATTGAGTTCATCCGCTGGTGTCCCTCGTGGAATAACTGGTAATGTTTGACGAAAATCTCCTGCAAGTAAAACGACAGTACCTCCCATTATTTTGGTAGGATCTCTGAGATCTTGCATTGTTCGGTTCAAGGCTTCATAAGCTCTTTTATGTGCCATTGTGCACTCATCCCAAACTATTATCTTTGAATGTTGCAAGACTTTTGCCTTTCCAGAGCCCTTGTGTATGTTGGAAATTGCATTTTTGTCGTGAGTGAGGTTTAATAGTAATTGCAATGCCGAATGTGCTGTATGGCCTCCATCTAATAATGTAGAAGCAATTCCCGATGACGCTACAGCCAGAGCTATGTCACCATTTGCTCTCTCGGCAAGAATCAGGTTTATTAAGAATGTTTTTTCCTGTTCCTCTGTGGTCATACGTAATTTCCGCTTCAAACGCTCATACATTATTTCCGTTTTAAAAGCGAAAAGAATTTTTTATATACAATGGAACCTCGGTTTGCGAGCATAATTCGTTCCGGAAACGTGCTCGTAGTCCAAAGCACTCGTATATCAAAATGAATTTCCCCATAAGAAATAATAGAAACTCAGATGATTTGTTCCACAACCTAAAACTATTCATATAAAAATTATTAATGCAAAATATAAAGTAAAAATACATAAAACAAATTAACTTGCACTTTACCTTTGAAAAGAACCATGGCTGGTGTGAGTGAGTTTCTAAACTGTTGTGGGATTGCACCCAACGGGATGACATGCTGAAGAGCATCCCAAAGCAATCGCAGTCTCCCAGCGCTGTAGCAGTTCTCCATAAAAGCGAATCCGAAAAGATCGCGAACATGCTATAATCACCTGCCGTCAATGGATGATACAAGGAGCATTATAAATGTGCAGTGCCCTGCCTGACTGCTGTGTCTGTGTATAAATGACCGCGCTGTTGCTGTTTCAAGCTGAATAAAGCTTGTGTTGCTAAAGTACTGAGACTCAGCTTCGTGTTTTAGGGTGCAAGACGGGGACTCGCACGTCACAGCACACACGCACACACACGCGCACAGTCACAATGCTAATGCTGTAGTAAACACTATACGCTCGTACGGATGTTGACTATATGAGTGAGGCACGCCGACTCAGATGGCGAATAGGAGACGATTGCCCACAATCCCGCAGTGAGAGAGAGAGAAGAACCATCAGCTCAGTTGTGATCACATGACGCTCAGCAGACAAACTACTCGTACTGCAAGACCTCGCTCGTTTATCAAGTGAAAATTTATTAAAAATTTTTGCTCGTCTTGCAAAACACTCGTAAACCAAGTTACTCGCAAACCGAGGTTCCACTGTGTGTGTGTGTGTGTGTATATATATATATATATATATATATATATATATATATATATATATATATAGAGGTAATTAAAAACAAACCAACCGAATGTTTGATTGCTTTTCACTACAGCACACACTCATCCTGTCAGTTTAAAATGTAATACCAAAGTGTACTTTATTTTATGTCATGTTTATAGGTCACCTATCATAACTAACAGCAAATGAAACCAATTGAGTTTCCACTTAGCCTCTTCTCCTAGTGCAGGATTGGGTAGTGTCGGTCCTGGAGAGTCGCAGTGGCTGCAGGTTTTTGTTCCAACCCAGTTTCTTAAAGAATAGTCAACTATTGCTGATGAAGCACTTACTGCTCAAGTGACGTTTTGATGCTTCATTTTAGTGGTCTCGCTTGTTAAGGTTGCCCGCCCTTAATTGCTCATTTCAGTCTGCATTCACTGTGTTTAATGGCTCCTTATTAGCAGTAAGCAGCCAGCAGTTCTCCATCTCACTTGTCTCCATTTACATCTGTGTGTGTTCATCATGCACTGTTTGATTTAATAAAACACTTAATAGAAAAATGTGACACACTCAAAATTATCCATTTTTGGCTTCAAATCATTTGGATGATATTCTTGGAAAGAAAAAAAAATCTACACTATAAGAATCTTGCATTACAGACAAACAAGCCATAAAACTAAATAAGGTCTGAGATTGGCGAGGATTGGTCTCTAATTAAGCAACTGCGTTGCCAAGCAGCTCTCTAGGACCGACATTGCCCACCCCTGTCCTAACGCATTGCATTTTGATTCAAGACCATACGTGAGTCACGCCAAAACTGAATGTATCATATTCAAGATTCATTTTATTCATCAGATACACTATTATACATGTACATTGTGCAGTGAAATGTAAGCCTGATTAGCTCAACAGACAGTGCATTACAGAAATAATATAAGTAAAAGATCCCAAACTATTCTTTAACATTTCAGTAATTATTTACTGCTTTGATGCTGATCGTCTGATCATAAAATAGGTCATTACGATGGAAATTAACAAGAAGAATTCCGAATTAATTGCAGAATTCCGGTATTTGAGGGTTCCTCTAAGCCAGTGTTTCCCAGCCTCGGTCATGTGGCCTGAGATTCCTAATCGGTGACAACACCTGATAACACTGATCTCATTAAATTAGCTGCGATTATTTTTCTTTTATTCTACATTCAGAAAAGCACAGCAGCATGATTTTTACATTTATAAGACATTTAGAAATATTTCTTCTTTTCCTATATTATATTTTGCCCTTTCTCTGTGCAGATTTTCCCCTTTGTTGTATCTTATCTTATTAATAATAATTAAAAATGAGCAGAGCAGACATGCTGGCAAACAACACTGAATAATCAAAGGCTGCAAGTACTTTAGCATCAGACCCACTAATTAGTAAATAATGGATTAATTAAACAATAAAAACCCTTATAAAAGTAGAATGAAAATCACGATGAAAATATTGTTAAAAAGAAAAAAACTTAAATTATTACCATACTAGTAACGACGCACTGCACTATAATATGCAGTGAATGCACTTGACTAGAGCATTCCTAGTCTTCCTCCTCTTTCTCTGTACATTTACCATTCATTCGCTCAGACATTGATGCGCTTGCTGCTTCCTGAGCAGCTCATGTTTTCTCCATCCTAGCGGCCCGCTTCTGCTCTTCTTTCTTTGTCATCTTTTCGCATTAAAACTGATTAAGTCAGTGTTTGTGTTGCAATTACTTAGGACGTTTTCTTTACTTTTTCACTGAAGCTGGCACTCATGTCTTCAATGTGCCTCAAGAATGATTTAAGATATGAAGAGGTAGGGGAAGTGACGGCGAAGGTGGTAGGGATGAGGACACCCATACGCATGTGCTGCATGGCCACCCCGCTAGCCGCTACCAAGCGTTGATTCTACAAAAAATAAAATAAAATAAAAATAAAAAGAGGAATAGCCTTGGAGATCAATCATCACCCTGAAAGCGGATGGTAGATGTCACATAGTATATGTGTACCAAATTTCAGGTCAATAGGTGAAACGGTTTGCAAGCTACAGGTGATTTAAAATACTGGACAGACAAATGGACAGCTCGGTAGCGTATTATATGTAAAGATAACTGCTTGGTACATTTTAATATAAATATGTATGTGTGTGTGTGTGTGTGTGTGTGTGTGTGTGTGTGTGTATATATATATATATCTATATATATAAAAATGGAATGGGTGGGTCGTCGGGTGGGCCTTTTTTTCATTCCGTCGTTTTTTCGACGTTTTGAAAATGTAGAATGATTATTTGATTTTTTTGTTTTTATTTGATCGTGTCTATGTAGCCGCCGTCGTAATAAAGTATCGCTAAAATCGTCATTTATCGTAATTTATTTTTGACGTATAACGTCACCGTCGTCGAGGTCAGTGATACCAGTGCAAAAAATCTGCTTACGGTTGAAAGACACGCCCTACTCACTGGACAGTTAAAAACACCAATCAAACTAACGATGACATCAAGTATTACCCAATCAAAAGTAGGAAAGGAGGCATCTTCATAAAATGCGTGTGGGATGATTTGCATGAGACGCTGCTTTAAAAAAAAAATGCTAAAAAAAATACGGGATAAATCCCGTCCAGTATTGATTCAAAACGGGACGCGCAATTTCATTCTCAAATGCGGCACGATTCCGTATTTTAAAGGACGGGTGGCAACCCTACAGTGCCAGGTAACCACCCATACAATCACATTGTGATTCAGACTAGGAATGCAATGAATGTAATTACCCCGATCTACATACAAGGCGAAAGTCTTGCAACATTCAAAGATGATGGTTTGGGATAAGTACACCATACAACATAAAAGAGCTTATGAAGCCTTGAACCGAAAAAAGCAACATCTCAGAGATCGTAAAAAAAAAAATAGGAGCTAATGTCGTTTTACTCGCTGTAGATTTTAGTCAGACATTACCAGTTATTTCACGAGGGAGACCAGCACATCAACTCAACGCGTGTTTAAAATCCATGCTTCTCCCACGCTCGGTTATATGTCGCGTGTTCTCGGGTAGGTGCACCAAAAAATGTATACATTTAAGCATGTAATGGGCAAACAAAAAATGAGGTATACCCGAAGGCACAGCAGTAGTACTTAATGTAACTTCTTAAATGTTAATGTTTTACTGTTTAATAATTTATACGCTTCTTATATGTTGTTCAAATTCTTTTATCAAAATACCACTGACAGCGCAATGCACGATAACATCGAGTGAATACACCATACGCATCCGCCCACGGCTGCCCTGCTGTGCGCAGATAGGACTTGATTGTACAATAAAATAAAATAAAGATAAAAAGACTAAAACAATCATCACCCATAAAGCGGATAGTAGACGTGACGTACTATATGTGTACCACATTTCAAGTGTATAGGTGCAACGGTTTGCGAGCTACAGGTCATTTAAAATCCTGGACAGACACACAAATTGCCACGGTAGCAAATTACAGAAGAAGATTTTACTGTTTAATAATTTATATTTATATGAAATGTGCTTCTTATATATTACTTCATATTCACATATGATAATGATGTTAATGTTTATATTGATTTCTGTGTTATTAAAACTGCATGTATGTGTGTATATGTGTATATATATATATATATATATATACTAGCAAAATACCCGCGCTTCGCAGCGGAGAAGTAGTGTGTTAAAGAGGTTATGAAAAAAAAAAAGGAAACATTTTAAAAATAAGGTAACATGATTGTCAATGAAAGCCCGTTTCACTCAGTAAGTCTTATGTGTGTGTTTATGTATGTGTGTGTATATATATGTACATGTGTATATGTAGATATGTATATATATGTATATGTATATAAATGTTTATGTGTGTGTGTATATTATATATATAATATATATATATATATATATATATATATATATATATATATATATATATAAAAGACAGCAACAGTTATAACAATGACAACACAATTACATTGACAATCATGTTACGTTATTTTTAAAATGTTTCCTTTTTTTTTCATAACCTCTTTAACACACTACTTCTCCGCTGCGAAGCGCGGGTATTTTGCTATATATATATAACGAGCTGTATATACCCGGCGTTGCCCGGGGCAGAAGTAACCTAATCGGTCAAACACTTACATATATACCAAAGTAAACCTAATCGGTCAAACAGCTTCATATATACAGAAGCGAACCTAATTGGTCAAACAGTTATGCATGTGCAGAATGATTTTACAAACATTATGCGTGTTAACAATCATTAAAAAGAAAAGATTGAGGAACTGTTCTTCTATATGTGATGAAGCCACTAATAAGACAGATTTTTTTCAGGACCCAGCTGTTTCATAACTAAACTACTGCCACCCCAAAGTAATGCCTAATAGTGGTTTTTGGGGTAGCTGTGGAATAAAAAGGGTGTTTTTTAGTCAGTAAGAATCTGACAGTACCCTTCAGTACGGGCTGAAGGGTGCCTATGTAAGGTTTTACATCCTTCCCGTATGGAAAAAAAAACATACTAAACTTTTTTTTCATCATTACAGATAATCTCAGTCAAATCGAAGTACGCATTCTCAATTTATTTTTATCTAATTTTTACTTTTTCACAAAGCCATCCCATGCCAATTTGTATGAATAAACTTTTGCTAGAGAGTTAGCAAAAGTTTATTCATGCACATATTTTAATACGGATAATCTATCTCTAATCAAGGTTCTCATTTTCATTCTAATTTAAAATAATAATAGATACTCATTTTTTTCTTCTGTTTTAGAAAAACCAATCTATGCCACCCACGTCTTCGTCAAGTCAGCTTCATCCAGCTTCATTACATATAGAAGAAGAGTTCCTCAATCTTTTCTTTTTAATGATTGTTAACACGCATAATCTTTGTAAAATTATTCTGCACATGCATAACTGTTTGACCAATTAGGTTCGCTTCTGTATATATGAAGCTGTTTCATCGATTAGGTTTGCTTTTGTATTTATGTAACTGTTTGACCAATTAGGTTTGCTTATGTATATAGATTAGCTGTTTGTCCGATTAGGTTCGCTTCTGTATATATGAAGCTGTTTATCCGATTAGGTTCGCTTTTTTTATATATGTAACTGTTTGACCGATTAGGTTTACTTTGGTATATATGTAAGTGTTTGACCGATTAGGTTACTTCTGCCCCGGGCAACGCCGGGTATATACAGCTCGTTATATATATATATATATATATATTATATATATATATATATATATTTTTTTTTTACCAAACTTAGCGAGGTTGGGAAACACTGCTCTAGAGTGCCTCTTTCTCTTGCACGATTTTGGCTCAAAAACTAATCGGCACATCGTCATCTCATAACAGGCATCAGTTTTGAGTTTGGTATTGTTCCTTCCACCTGTTTTTGCTCCAAACCGTCCTCAAGAAACTGTAACACACACACACAGATGCACACCCATCATCGAGATATCAATATCTTCGGCAAAAACCTAAAATGTTGAGATCCATTGAAAACTGGAGATAAAAAATTTTGACATCTAAAGCTTTGCTCCACCTCTATAGACGAAAGGTTATTCTGGGGGTGGGCGCAAAGCAAAAAATGACCATTCTGCACCCAGAGGTGGGGCAAGGGGTGTCAACATTTGGGGTAATAGGTGCTCTGTCACTTCAGAGTCTTTCTCTGTTCTAGCAGCTAGCTCAAGTTTCGTCAGTGTGAAATGACTAGCCAAAACGGAGAAAAATATTTTATGGGTGTTCTTCAAAAGTTTACTGTTACGTTGTCTATATAATGCGTTATGCTTACCTTATTTCATATTGTTCAATTCTTCTTCTGTTAGTCCTAATAGATCCGTCTGGAAGTTTAGCAATAGCTGGTGCATCCCTCTGAGCAATCTGATTGGTCATTTTGGTTTTGGTAACGGAATCGAATGATCAAGTACGAGTGTGAGACACACGAGGTGGAGTAAAGGCTTAGGAGGCATGCTGACATTCGCCTTCATAGAATGGAGGTATAAAAGTGGACCTTGAAATGACAGAGTCTGAGAAGCAGACTTTATGGGAACACGTTTGAAAGAGAGAATTTTGAGCGAGAGAGGTTCAGACACACGAGAAAAGGCACTGAAGATGAAGGTTCATGCAGGGCAAGAGATATCAGATATTTTTAAAATGTATGTTGCCCGTCATTTCATTTTTCCACCTGCTTAACCTGGTTAGGGGGACTGGAGCCAAAATCAATTTTTTTTTCCTCTCCCCTTTTTTCAGCGTCTGCATCTTTAGCTTCAGTGCTCCTTTACATGCAGCATTACGGTAGTTGAGCGAGCACACATCTTTTTGCTGGAAACTTCCTGTAACCAAAAAGCAATTAAGCAGACTTAGAGAGAGAGAGAGAGGACCAAAATATCAGCTTTTACATTAAAGCAAGTGGAATAATAAAGTGAGAAAAAGGAATCGGAGCAGTCGTCCTGTGCACTTAGACAAATTTCAAGAGAAGTTACTTTAATGAGTTCATGTAATTTTCTAAGCCGCTTAAACTAGGCCTGGGTCACAGCGAGTGGGGGGCTGGAGCCTATCCCAGCTAGGGCACAAGATGGGAATAAACCTTGGGCAGGGCTCCAGTCTATTGCAGAGTTAACACACACACACACACACACACACCCAACACACACTAGGGCTACTTTAGCATGGGAGAAAACCCACACAGATATGGGGAGACCATGTAAATTCCACGCAGGGAGGACCCAGGACGCAAACACTGGTTTACTCCAATAGATAACATGGAAGGAGAGTAGAATATAAAATATATATAAATACTGACAGTAATTTTTAAACCTGCTTGGTCCTGTACAGGGTTGAAGGGTTGTGCTGGAGCCAGTTAGCAGCACAAGGCAGGAACAGACCCTGGGCAGGGTGCCAGTCCATCACAGGACTAGCACTCACCCAGCACACAGTAGGGCCAATTTAAGATTTCCAGTCCACCTAAACCACATGTTTATGAACTGTGGGAAGAAACCCACACAGACATAGAGAGAATATGCAAACTCCACACAGGGAGTGCCATTGTACCGACTACTAACAGTAACGGCAGCTTTAAAATACTGGTGTATCCGTGAAGTTGTTCCCCAACTATCATATAAGTAAAGAAGTATTGGCATTCATAAATAAGTATAAAGCAGTGCTTTAATTTTAATGTTTGATGAAAATGCAGATTCCCCCAGCGTAACAACTAATCGGTGAGAAGTTTTAATCCTAGGGGGAATTCAGTGTATGTTTTGTAAAGAACTAGTCGTGGTGCCTGTTCAAAGACAGGTAGTTACAAATATTTTTTTATTTATTTATCTTTTGCCCTACGTGTACCTCTGTGCACCTTTCCTCTATTTCCTCTATTTTCACGTGTCTGACCCTCCGTTTAATGGTGCTGCCTTTCTTGAGCATATTCCCGTTAAGCCTGCTTCTCAGACTCTCATTATTTTTGAGACGCAAAAATCTCCTCCTTTTGAGGTTTAATATCTGCCATCTTTTGAAGGCAACTCTTTCGGCCTGTCTTATACTCCTCCTTGTGCGTCTCACACCCGCACTTCCTCTTTCATTGCGTCACCAAAGCCAACCTGACCAATCGGATTGTTCAGGAAGACATGGACCTTAGTGTTTTATTATATAGTAGGTGATATCATCATGGACTACCTTATTTATCTGACCATGTGCACATACTAAATTTATTCTCTGATATTTTCTCTTTAGTAACTGAAAAATTCTGCTTAAAATCAATAGTAAAAATGAAAATTCAAACATTATTATGTAACTACCATTGAGTCATTGAATCCGGTTTAAACAAACCCTTTAAAGCGGTTTTTCTAACCTGCTTTTAAAACCTACATTGACAGAGACTCTCTCTGTTAGGTTTGTATCATTTACTATCGCATCATTAGCTGGTTAGATAGATAGATAGATAGATAGATATAGATAGATACTTTATTAATCCCAGTGGGAAATTCACATTCTCCAGCAGCAGCATACTGATACAATAAATAATATTAAATTAAAGAATGATAATAATGCAGGTGAAAAACAGACAATAACTTTGTATAATGTTAAATGTTAACATTTACCCCCCCGGGTGGAATTAAAGAGTCGCATAGTTTGGGGGAGGAACGATCTCCTCAATCTGTCAGTGGAGCAGGACGGTGACAGCAGTCTGTCGCTGAAGCTGCTCTTCTGTCTGGAGATGATACTATTTAGTGGATGCAGTGGATTCTCCATAATTGATAGGTTAGAAGACTTCCTTCTTTTTTCGGGCTACTTCTATTTAGGGGTCGCCCAATCGGATCATCAGTCTCTATCCGTCCGTCTTTTACGTCATTTTCTGCCACACCGACTATCTTCATGTCCTCCCTTACCACATCCATAAACCTCCGCTTTAGCCATCCTCGTTTCCTCTTGCCTAGCAGTTCCACCCTCAACATTGTTTTCTCCATGTACCCCTCATCTCTTCCTTGCATGTGTCTAAATCATCTAAACCAGGCCTCTCTCACATTGTCACCAATCTGTGTTGTCCCTCTAATATACTCATTTCTAACTCTTTCTACCCTTGTTAATCGTAGCATCTTTAATTCCGCCACTTTCAGATCTGCCTCTGTCTTTTCATCAGTGCCTGCGTCTCTAAACCATGCAACAAAGCTGGTCTCACTACCATTTTATAGACATTCCCCTTTACTCTTGTAGTTGCTCTTTCTTCTATCACAGATCACTTCTGCCACTTTTCTCCACCCAGTCCACCCTGCCTGCACTCTCTTATTCATCTCTCTGCCGCAATCTCTGTTGCATTGGGCTGTTGAACCCAAGTATAGTGGAACCTCGGGTCACGACCGTAATTCGTTCCAAAACTCTGGTCGCAACCTGATTTGGTCGTAACCCGAAGTCATCTTCCCCCATAGGATTGTATGAAAACACAATTAATCCGTTCATGGACCATACGAGCTGTATATAAATATATATTTTTTTAAAGAATTTTAAGCACAAAAATAGTTAATTATACCATAGAATGCACAGTGTAATAGTAAACTAAATGTTTACTTACTTCTTCTGGTCACTCCACTCCAGTTCCTTGATCGCTCAGCTGGAGCGACCGCTGCCCCATCAAGTGTCAGCCAAAACACCCTTAGTTTGGGCTCTCTCACTCACTCACTCACTCGCTCTCTCTCTCACTCTCTCTCTCTCGCGCTCTCTCTCTCACTCAGTCGCGCTCGCGCTCTCTCGCTGCACAGCGAATGCACAGGGAAAGACGGAACACGTGCAGAAATCATCGGCACGTACGGACCGGAAGGGAAACTGGCTTGTTCGTCACCAGAGTGTGTGGTTGTGAACAGATGCAAAAGTTTGGCGTACTTTTTGGTCGTAACCCGATTGTTACGTGGTCCAGGACATTCGTGACCCGAGGTTCCAGTGTATTTAAATTTGTCTACCTTCACCCCATGTGCTCCTTGCAGTGACACTTTTCCAATGCCTTCCCTCTCATTCATGCACATGTACTCCATCTTACTCCTACTGACTCGCATTACTCTTCTCTCCAATGCATACCTACACCTCTCCAGGTTTGCCTCAACCTGCTGTCTACTCTCACTACAAATCACAGTTTCATCTGCGAACATCATAATCTACAGAAACTCCTGTCTGGCCTCATCTGTCAACCTGTCCATCACCATTGCAAACAGGAAAGGGCTCAGAGCTGATCCTTGATGTAATCCCACTCTCACCTTGAACCAGACTGTCATTCTTACCACACACCTCACCACAGTTGCACTGTCCTCATGCATCTCCTGCACCAGTCTCACATACTTTTCTGCTACTCCCGACTTCCTCATACAGAACTATAACTCCTTTCTTGGCACCCTGTCATACGCTTTCTCTAAGTCCACAAACACGCAATGTAATTCTTCTGACCTACCATCCACACTCTTAAAGGAAACATTGCATCCAGAGCATTGGAAAGGCATTATATAAATAATGTGTTACTATTATGATGATTATTTGTAGTACTCTTTCCAGGCATGAAACCATATTGCTGCTCACAGATCACCATCTCTCCTCCCAGCCTAGCATTCATCAGTCTTTCCCATACCTCCATGGTGTGGCTGATCAACTTTTATACACCTGTAGTTACTGCAACTCTGCACAGCTCCCTTATTTTTACTTTCTTGTATACGAAGTATAGGGAAAGTATTGTGATCATCCGAAGATTTCATTTCGAGATGTTGATGAATCTCAAAGTTTTAGACCTCCCTGAGTCCGAAAATACCATTTTTGGAATCGTGTGATAACTTGAGTGCACTTTCGCTTAGGTCAACCAAATTTTGCATACAAGTTTTAGGTAGATTTCTGTCAACATTTGGGCTATTCCTGTTAATCGGAAGTGGCACTTTACCTTTTATTCATGCAGCTGCAGAGTCCAATTTATTCAGCTTTACTTTTATAATAATTGTTCAATATATTATTAATTTGATTTGATTTGTTGTTGATGGCTCTTTAATGTACATAATATAAAAATATAATCATTGTCTTGTGGTTTTCTCCTCAAATATCCATCCCCATATCTGAGTTTACAAGAAAGTCTAGAGGAGACCACTCACGATTTTTGAAAATTGGCACTAATGTACTTCTCCAATCCTCGGGCATCTTCTAGCTTTTTCAAGATTTTGTTAAATAATCCATTTAGAAACTCAACTGCCATGGCACCTGAGTATCTCCATTCCTCCACAGGTATATTGTCCGGGCTAACTGCTTTTCCATTTTTCATCCTCCTCAAAGCTTCCTTCACTTCAGCCTTGCTGATCCCCAGTACCTTGTCATTTACTATCTCCACTTCATCAAACCTACACATTCTCTTCTTTTTCAATATTCATAAGTCCTTCAAAGTATTCCTTCCACATCTGCACACTCTCCCCGTTTGTCAGCAAATTTCCATCTGCTCTCTTTATCACCGTGATCTGCATCATGTCCTTCTCTGCTTGATCCCTCTGTCTGGCCGATTGGTACAAGTGCTTTTCTCCTTCCTATCTATCCAGCTCCTCGTATAGCTCGGCATATTCCATTTCCACCTCTCTCTTCAGCTTACACAGCATCTATTTGTACACTGGTCTGCTTTCGCCATCTCTCTGGTTATCCCAATTCTTTTTCACTACCCTCTTTCTCTTTATGCTTTTCTTTACTTCCTCATTCCACCACCAAGTCTCTTTGTCTTCCTTCCTCTGTCCAGATGTCACTCCAAGCACCTTCCTAGCTCTCTCCTTTCCTACTTCAGCTTTGTTGTTCCAATCATGTATCAGGTCTTCACCACCACCCAGCACCTGTCTCACTTCATTTCTGGATTTCACACAGTAGTCGTCCTCTTTCAGCTTCCACCACCTAATCTTTGCTTCCATTCCCACTCACTTCCTCTTTGACACAATGAAATTCATCCTGCATACCACCAATCAATGCTGTCTAGTTACACTATCAACCTGCCATCACCTTACAGTCTCTAATCTCTTTCACATTGCATCTCCTACATAGGACATGATCCACCTGTGTGCACCTTCCTCCACTGTTGTACGTCACTCTGTGTTCCTCGTCCTTCTTCTTGCCCAGTAAGGTGCCCATTAACATGTGGATGAGAAGACTTACTAGGTTAAATTAATTAAAATGTCACAAACTCCTAGTGCTTTAATTGTCCAAACCTGCCCCCCTCTTTTTTTTTATATTTGTCCAAAATTTAAGGCTTCCTGTATAAAATCAATCTCGTCGGCTTAACATTAATTCTTTATTACAGAACTCTCATAAAACAACCATTGTTTTGTAGTTTCCACATTACTGCAGTCTCCAAACATGCACAAATCTATTTCTGAGCCAACTCCATAATGAGATACAGTAAAAGTGGAAATAATGAAACCCTGTTTGTGTGCTTGTTGGCTTTTTTTTTCTTCTTCAATAAGTACAATTCTTGCAAATGGTCTGTAAAATTCCCAGGTTCAAACATAACACCTTTCCAGACAGGACTTCTCCTGTTTTTCTTTTCAACATGTGTTGATGTGTATTATCACCATTGTGAACCATTTTTGTACTAGGGGGCTCCGCCCCCTGCTCGCTTCGCTCGCCAACCCCTGGCGTTGGGGCATGACAAAGAGTGAGATGTATGAATTAGATATAGAATAGTGTTCAGGTTTGGATGATGCCTATAGAAATAACAAATAGAGTGTTTGGCATAGAGTAATGTTTTATTGGAATATTTCTTTGTATACAACATTAGTAGTAAAGATGGTTGCTGCTATACCTTCTGCATTTGCTTTTGTATTGGCCTCCTTTTCAACTTCATGTAGCATTTTTATAGACTTAGCTAATGGGTGATTGTTTATGACATGAGTGATGTTTCTCATTATAAGCTCTGTGCATTGTTTGTTTTCAGGAAGGTTCATTCGTTGATAGATTGCCTCATCTGTATCTAGGATGTAGATTTGTGCATATTTGCGTTGTTGATTTGTTTCAGGGTGCACTGTTCCAATGCGATGCAATAGTTGTCCACATATGCGAAAGCAGTATGGGCCATTGCCTTTTGGTGGCCTGATATGTACTCCGGTAGATGCAAAAGCAAATGAACTATTGTAGGATCTAATGCAGTTCATAAAGTTTTTACTTTCAGGCACATCGTTAGTTAGAAGCTTCTGTAGATATTCAGGATATGAATGTAAAGGAGGCAGTCTAATCTGCCCCTTTTGACAACAACGTTTAAGTTCATTATTTGTATTGCCAGTTGTTTCTTCTGGGAAGTTAAGTGAATGACAATGATTGCAAATGACATTCATTAATCCCAATGAATTTTCCTCAATAGTGGACTCATTATTGAAGGCGTTGTCAGCCAACTGGCGTAAGCGTTTAGCAGGTGTCTGGCGTTGATGTCCGCAACGGGCATGTTTTGCTTGTGGCGTTTGAGTGCCGTGTTGTTGCATGTCCATTATTTGTGACGCGCTATTTTGGAGTTTTAATTGATTCGCCTCCGCTTTGCAAAAAGTCCGTTTCAGTCTACGTCGTGCATTGTTTGTATCGAGCCTTGTCCGTTTTTGTATGTCGGTCAGTTGAGCTTTCTGCTTTTGGAGGCTTGCTTGCTTGTTTTCTGGCAGTTCATATGCGCGTTGTACACGTCTGCGTTCATTTATTCTGTCTCTTCGCTCCCTTTTTTGTATGTGTGAGACACGAGCTCTTTCGGTTTGAAATCGTGCTTGTTTCGATGCAGCACTTTGAGACGCGCGCTGTATGCGTCTACGTTCATTGTGTCTGTCCATTTGGGCACGTCTCTGTAACGGGTTTACTTGAGCTTTGCGTTTTTTGATCCGAGACATTTTTTCTCCCGGAGTTTCCTTTGCGCGTTGTATGCGCCGCCGTGTATTTTGTTGTTTCATTCGTGTTCGTGTGTTTGGTCCCGTTATCCGATCTGAATCGTTTTGTACCCGTGACCGTGTATTCATGACTTGTTTGTTCCGCAGCATGCGAAATATGGATAAGTAATAAGGAGGATCGCACTCACTGTTAATATGTAGCCTTTTCTGCAGTTGAACGGTTAATAGTGCTTTATTGTAAGGAGATCCACCTATGCTGACACCTATGCTGCCTAGTGTGAAGGTGTTGAGATGACGTATGTTTAATATGGACGTTTCCTTTAGAAATGTGGCTTTGGGTGTCACTTCTTATTGATGTTGGGAGGGGGGGAGGGGGGGGTTGAGGATTGTTGTTGCGCGAGCGTCTTCTTTCTTTTTGTGTTCCAGGGGCTTGTTGAATCCCCCTCTTTGTGTGTGTCCCGTCCGTTGCTTGTAGGGTGTGTGGGGTGGTTTTGTGTTCTTTTTTTTTTGTGTTCCAGGGGCTTGTTGAATCCCCCTCTTGGTGTGTGTCCCGTCCGGTGCCTGTAGGGGGGGGGGGGGGGGGGGGCCTTGCTGTTGTGCGCGAGCGTCTTCTTTTTTTTTTTGTGTGCTAGTTTCGTGTGCAGTGGGTTTCGTGCGGCGCCTGCGTTTGACTAATTTTTCTGTGCCTTTTCCTTTTTTCTGTGCTCGCGGCGCCTCATTTCTTTGACTCCTTTTTTTATGTGCTCACTCCTTTTTTCTGTGGTCTTGTCCGCCTCTCGCGGCCCCTCATCCGCCTCTCGCGGCCCCTCATTTCTTGTGGTGCCTGCGCAGTACGTCTTTTTGCGGCTACGGCCCATGGCCGGATGTCCCTGCGTCCATCCGGTTTAGCATTCTCAGTTAGTAATATGGATTGTATTACCCCTGCATCCAGAACAGGGTTAACACATTTTTTGGGAGTACAAGTACCTTACACGTCAGAGGTGGCAGGGATACCCAGTTTAGCCAACTAAAACCCATTGGTCTACCTGTGTGGCTGCTGGCAAGACTCTGATGTGGACCCAGGCCTTAGTTCAATTCACAAAGGCCCGAGGATAGTCTGGCAGACAAGTTGATCTGTGACTGTGGATGAGCGGAATGAGGCTTGCAGAGCTGGACAGCGTGTTTGTTCAAGCAAAACAGATGAAGTAGCAGGGAGTATACGGCGCTGCACAACACCTAAGCGGCATGGCGGAGCAACTGCTGAAGAAGCCAGTAGTTCTCTTTAGGGACACTCGCCACCAGTCTGGCCTAAAGTGCAGATTCTATTGCTCCGTCTCCAAGCACCATGGTTCATTACAATATACAGTTTTTACTTGCATATTATTGTGCCTTCCTAAGTAAATCATGTACTTGCAGTCACGCATGAGTGCGGTACTGACTTTTACTCAGTACTACTGATACTGTAAAAAAGCTATTACCTTTACAATTTTGAAATTTTGGTACTAAAATATTATATGATATAAAATGTTATATAACACTGAACCACTGACGTTCACAGGAACAGCCTCTAACTCGCTAAGTTTATGTAAAAGAAGTCTATGACTGAAAATTGACGGAAAAGTTGTGTAACTTTATGACATTGGCTTTACAAGAAAACGAGGTGAAATATTTAAAAATTAGTGATGAAGTTGCAAGAAATTAACAGGCAAAGGTTTTCCAGTGGGCTGTAGACTAAGGAAAGAGAGAAGGGCTTTTGGGATTGTATAGAAGATGGCAGAAAAAAGACAAGATAAAGTAGATGAGATGGGAATTATGAAGGATAAAAATACCTGTAAAAAGTGCATTGTTAACCCTTGTATACTGTACATGGAACTTTCAACAAACAGAATTGCGTACCTCAGGTCTTTAGAGACCCGGCATATATTTTTATTTAAATCAAGTCACAAATAACAATAACTGTCCAAACTTGTATTGAAACATTTCCCCTGAACACTTCTTTTTAAATTTATTTTTAATAATCTCTTTTTGTTTTTAATATTTATAAATAACGAGCTGTATATACCCGGCGTTGCCCGGGGCAGAAGTAACCTAATCGGTCAAACACTTACATATATACCAAAGTAAACCTAATCGGTCAAACAGTTACATATATAAAAAAAGCGAACCTAATTGGATAAACAGCTTCATATATACAGAAGCGAACCTAATCGGACAAACAGCTAATCTATATACATAAGCAAACCTAATTGGTCAAACAGTTACATAAATACAAAAGCAAACCTAATCGATGAAACAGCTTCATATATACAGAAGCGAACCTAATTGGTCAAACAGTTATGCATGTGCAGAATAATTTTACAAAGATTATGCGTGTTAACAATCATTAAAAAGAAAAGATTGAGGAACTCTTCTTCTATATGTAATGAAGCTGGATGAAGCTGACTTGACGAAGACGTGGGTGGCATAGATTGGTTTTTCTAAAACAGAAGAAAAAAATGAGTATCTATTATTATTTTAAATTAGAATGAAAATGAGAACCTTGATTAGAGATAGATTATCCGTATTAAAATATGTGCATGAATAAACTTTTGCTAACTCTCTAGCAAAAGTTTATTCATACAAATTGGCATGGGATGGCTTTGTGAAAAAGTAAAAATTAGATAAAAATAAATTGAGAATGCGTACTTCGATTTGACTGAGATTATCTGTAATGATGAAAAAAAAGTTTAGTATGTTTTTTTTTCCATACGGGAAGGATGTAAAACCTTACATAGGCACCCTTCAGCCCGTACTGAAGGGTACTGTCAGATTCTTACTGACTAAAAAACACCCTTTTTATTCCACAGCTACCCCAAAAACCACTATTAGGCATTACTTTGGGGTGGCAGTAGTTTAGTTATGAAACAGCTGGGTCCTGAAAAAAATCTGTCTTATTAGTGGCTTCATCACATATAGAAGAACAGTTCCTCAATCTTTTCTTTTTAATGATTGTTAACACGCATAATGTTTGTAAAATCATTCTGCACATGCATAACTGTTTGACCAATTAGGTTCGCTTCTGTATATATGAAGCTGTTTGACCGATTAGGTTTACTTTGGTATATATGTAAGTGTTTGACCGATTAGGTTACTTCTGCCCCAGGGCAACGCCGGGTATATACAGCTCGTTATATATATATAGCAAAATACCCGCGCTTCGCAGCGGAGAAGTAGTGTGTTAAAGAGGTTATGAAAAAAAAAGGAAACATTTTAAAAATAACGTAACATGATTGTCAATGTAATTGTGTTGTCATTGTTATAACTGTTGCTGTCTATTATATATATATATATATATATATATGTATATATATATATGTATATATATATATATATATACATATATATACAAATATGTATATATATACATATACATTATATATACATATACACACACACACAAACATATACACATATACATATATACATATCTACACACATACATATATATACACACACATAAGACTTACTGAGTGAAACGGGCTTTCATTGACAATCATGTTACCTTATTTTTAAAATGTTTCCTTTTTTTTTCATAACCTCTTTAACACACTACTTCTCCGCTGCGAAGCGCGGGTATTTTGCTAGTATATATATATATATATATATATATACATATACATACATATACATGCAGTTTTAATAACACAGAAATCAATATAAACATTAACATCATTATCATATGAGAATATGAAGTAATATATAAGAAGCACATTTCATATAAATATAAATTATTAAACAGTAAAATCTTCTTCTGTAATTTGCTACCGTGGCAATTTGTGTGTCTGTCCAGGATTTTAAATGACCTGTAGCTCGCAAACCGTTGCACCTATACACTTGAAATGTGGTACACATATAGTACGTCACGTCTACTATCCGCTTTATGGGTGATGATTGTTTTAGTCTTTTTATCTTTATTTTATTTTATTGTACAATCAAGTCCTATCTGCGCACAGCATGACAGCCGTGGGCGGATGCGTATGGTGTATTCACTCGATGTTATCGTGCATTGCGCTGTCAGTGGTATTTTGATAAAAGAATTTGAACAACATATAAGAAGCGTATAAATTATTAAACAGTAAAACATTAACATTTAAGAAGTAAAGTTACATTAAGTACTACTGCTGTGCCTTCGGGTATACCTCATTTTTTGTTTGCCCATTACATGCTTAAATGTATACATTTTTTGGTGCACCTACCCGAGAACACGCGACATATAACTGAGCGTGGGAGAAGCATGGATTTTAAACACGCGTTGAGTTGATGTGCTGGTCTCTCTCGTGAAATAACTGGTAATGTTTGACTAAAATCTACAGCGAGTAAAACGACATTAGCTCCTATTTTTTTTTTTACGATCTCTGAGATGTTGCTTTTTTCGGTTCAAGGCTTCATAAGCTCTTTTATGTTGTATGGTGTACTTATCCCAAACCATCATCTTTGAATGTTGCAAGACTTTCGCCTTGTATGTAGATCGGGGTAATTACATTCATTGCATTCCTAGTCTGAATCACAATGTGATTGTATGGGTGGTTACCTGGCACTGTAGGGTTGCCACCCGTCCTTTAAAATACGGAATCGTGCCGCGTTTGAGAATGAAATTGCGCGTCCCGTTTTGAATCAATACTGGACGGGATTTATCCCGTATTTTTTTTATCATTTTTTTTTTAAAGCAGCGTCTCATGCAAATCATCCCACACGCATTTTATGAAGATGCCTCCTTTCCTACTTTTGATTGGGTAATACTTGATGTCATCGTTAGTTTGATTGGTGTTTTTAACTGTCCAGTGAGTAGGGCGTGTCTTTCAACCGTAAGCAGATTTTTTGCACTGGTATCACTGACCTCGACGACGGCGACGTTATACGTCAAAAATAAATTACGATAAATGACGATTTTAGCGATACTTTATTACGACGGCGGCTACATAGACACGATCAAATAAAAACAAAAAAATCAAATAATCATTCTACATTTTCAAAACGTCGAAAAAACGACGGAATGAAAAAAAGGCCCACCCGACGACCCACCCATTCCATTTTTATATATATAGATTACACAATCAGGTTCACCTACTAAGCCCAGAAATGCAAGACCACTGTAAAATGTAATCCCTGATGGAGGATTGCAGGAATCATGGGAAAGAGGGGTCCTTTCATTGGGTTAGCGCAATTTCAGCTGTGGAATGGCCAAATGGGGGAGGCAGCTTGAAGAATGAGGTCTCCAGGACTCTAAACAAATCCAAATCATATTATGTGATATCATCTACTGTTAAATTGTACTCCGTACTTCTAAAATTTTTATTTTTATACTATATTGAGGATTTGTTCTGTTGTATTGTATTGTATTGTATTGTATTGACCCCCTTCTTTTTGACACCCACTGCACGCCCAACCTACCTGGAAAGGGGTCTCTCTTTGAACTGCCTTTCCTGAGGTTTCTTTCACTTTTTCTGTACAAGGGTGTTTTTTGGGAGTTTTTTCTTAGAGAGTCAAGGCTGGGGGGCTGTCAAGAGGCAGGGCCTGTTAAAGCCCATTACGGCACTTCTTGTGTGATTTTGGGCTATGCAAAAAATAAATTGTATTGCATTGTATATGGCTCCTGGTACACTCGGCAACAATTAACTGTTTTGCAGTCCAGTGATATGTAGAACATATTTGTGTTTTTTTTTTTTTGTGCACTTTTGTGTTTGTAAGAAGTTTATTCAGGTGATATGACTTATGCTGTTTCACTTTGTGATGCTGCTACAGCTGCCTGTCCCCTTCACCTTCAAACTCCTCTGCCTCCTTGTCTCATCTCTGCCCCTCTACAGTTCCCTGCCCAGAATGTTCATAATCTAGATAGCATCAAAGGTATCTCTCTGTACTGCTTCACTTTGTTGTTCATCGCTTGTCTCCTTGGTGCGTGCTTCTCAGTCTCTCTCTCTCTCTGACTGCTGTCAATGACAGGGACTGTTTGGAGGGCTTCCTATGCTGATAAGTGCCACCAGCATTTCTTTTCTTATCCCTGATCCCTTTCTAAACTCATAAATACCTAAAAAAAGAAAAACAAAATTAGCAACATGATAGAAACGCTGCTGTCCTGATACCCTATGTGTTTTGGGTTTTTTTTGTCCACTTTTGCTTCTGTAAAAAGCTGTTTCAGGTGAAGTCGCTTGTGCCGTTTCACTTTTTGCAGCTTCCTGACTCCTTCACCTTCATTATCCTCTTCCTCATCTGAGCTCTGTCCTTCTACAATTTACTTCAAACAACATTCATGGTCTGATGGCATCAGATATAGCCCTCTTCCTGACTTATAATCTGCTATCAACAACAAAGGCTGGCTAAGCGTTGTGGGGTTTTTTTCTTATCTCTTTCCTTTGTAAACACATAAATGCCTGCATAAGAAGTAACAAGATAGAAATACGGTTGTAATGAATATATAGAGGTACAAAGAAATCTGGGGGGGGGGGGGGGCACATTCTGTTTGAGAGCAGTTTACAAACACTGCACTTAAAATACGCAGGAAAAAATTACTGACACTTTACTGCATTCAGGGTTGCTAGCAGCCCAATACGTTTTAGGCAAATAAATGATCCTGGTAAAAATACATTTAAATTATGTTGGCATATTTTTGATAGTAAATTGTTGTAGATGAAATGAATGAAGCATACCTGGGGAAACTGCATCCACACTTTATTATATGACCCCTTGAAACCTGTAAACATGACATTATGTGTTGCTAATGACCTGAAGTATGTATACTAGGGTTCAATTGGTAAATGGAAACATAATGAGTAATGATTAGCTTGAGAATATGGAAGGGCTTTGAAATCAAAATGAGGGTTTTAAAGGGACAGCGGAGATGGGGAATGGACCCAACTGAATTGTTGTCTTGAGGAGTTGGACCTGGACCTGGAGGACCGATTGATGTTGATAGATTGAAAAGAAATGATCCTGGACTAAGAGAAAAAAACTCTGCTAGTACAATAACAATGGTTAATCCTTGGCCGTTCCACTAAATTACAAACTAAACTGATTGATTTCCTTTTTAACTATCTTGGGCCAAACCTCACTTTAGATTTACTTGTTTCCAACATCTTGCAGAAGATATGAAACACAAGCACTTGTTGCCAGTGTTTTCTTGCCTGAGACTCTTTTGCTTCTGTGGTTCTTGTGCTGTCTATGTTCTCATTGTCTTTGTTGTTCCTGTTCTGGTAAATCAGCTGAAGCATGTAGGAGAGTGGGAAATGAGATCTTAAGTTCATCCAAGCTGAATGAAAGGTCTTTTTAGCTAAGTAAACCTGTTTCTCCCTCCATTTTAGGCTTATCCTCGAGCCCCATGCAAAGTGCACCATTTTCCCTTGACTTCAAACATTTTGCTTTAAGGTGTAATTACCTTTTACAGTTGTAACGATGCCACGTATTAGGGTTTCTTGTTTTGTATGTCCTACTTAATATCGTATTATTACTGCACCAGTAACGGCGTACTGTACGATGATGTGCAGTGAATACACTTGACTTGAGCATTCCTAGTTTTCATCCTCTTTCTCTGTACATTTAGCATTCGTTTGCTAAGAGGTTGATGCGCTTGCTGCTACGTGAGCAGCTCGTTTTATCCACTCGAGTGTCCCATTTCTTCTCTTCTTCTGCCGGCATCTTTTCACGTTAAAACTGATTCAGTGTTTGTGTTGCAATGACTTAGTATGTTTTTCTTAAGTGCCAGTTTAAGTGAAAAATTAAGTCTTCAATCTGCCTCAAGAATGATTTAAGATATGAAGAGGTAGGGGAAGTGACGGCGAAGGTGGTAGGGATGAGAACGGCGCCCGTACACATGTGCTGCACGGCCACCCTGCTGACGAAAGTTGATTCTACAAGAAAATAAAAGAGTAATAAAAATCATCACCCCGAAAGTGGACAGTAGAGGTCACGTAGTATATGTGTACCAAATTTCAGGTCAATAGGTCAAATAGTTTGTGAGCTACAGGTGACTTAAAATCCTGGACAGACAAAAACAGCCATGGTAGCGTATTGTATAAGAAGATATGCAGAGATTCCTATGAGTGTTTTGCAGGGAAATTTTATGAGAGTTGTAGTTGTGTTATTTAGGATTGGAGACTAACCGAACAGAATATCAAGGAAATTCATTTCCATTGTATGTATCTTCACAAGCAAACATGAGGCAGTGAGATGACCTGACGGGAAAACTTACTTACCAACCTTCAAAATTTACACCATTGGCAAACAATAAGATCATTCCTGATCTAGTGGTGCTCATCAGCAAAGAGTCGTCTTGGGCAGTTAGAGTCTGAATGTCTGAAAGATCTTTTACACCAAGAAAATCTGCTTCATCTGGACCCTATGACTCTCCCTGCAATGGAATACATTCTGGAATGTGTATGTAGTGTTTGGGAGATTTTGTATGCATGTATAATATGATTCATTTAAAGTGTTTATAAATAGTTTTACGTACGACGGTATGTCGTTAATTTTCCACACTTTTGGGATAATTTTTTTGCTGTTGGCTGTACAGTTTTCCTCACGCACATGCGGAAATGTGCCATGTTTGTAGTCTGATCAAGGTTGAAACTTTACCACTATGTCAGTTTCTCTTGTTGTTTTCTTGGAGTAAACATGGCTGCTTCACTCACTCATTTGCACCAGAGAAGAGCAGCAAGCAGTGATCCATGGTCAGCTACTCTACGTAACTTGCTCAAAAAAATCTAAAAGATTGTATTGGCAAGATTTTCCTCTTGGAAATCTATGCTGGCAGTTATTTAGTATATTATTCTCATTTAGGTATGTTTCTAATTTGTTTCTTATTATACAGGGAGATTCACTCAAAAGAGGCCCCAAATATTCTGTAATAACTCTAGCAGCAGAAGCAATTTGAACGGAAACAATGTGCAGTGTGCTCCTCAGAATTATGGAGCTTTGAACAAACTGGGATGCCCCTGAGTCGGAGCGATGAGGTAGGTGCCAGACCGCCATCATGACATGCATACCGCCCTGTACCCCTTCACTCAGTCACTGGACTTCTCATCAGGATGATGGCTTACAGTATTGAGCAGCACATTGTCTTCATGGTGTGAACCTATTGGGTCACCAATTCGTTTAAGCAATGTCAGAATCAACTGGATGATCGTGAATTAACAGAAGGTCACTTCCAGCAAGTTGGAGCAACATGTCACACATTGGCAAGGAGCATGGAAGAAATTGAGTCCTCTTTTGGCAACAGGGTCATTTCAAAGGGGTTTTGGTCACCACAGTCACTGATACCACCAGACTTCTTCCTCTGGGGTGTTCTCAAAGGAAAAGTCTATCAGAACAAGCCTCACACTGTGGAAGATTTGACGGAAAACATCCAATGTGAAATTGCTTCTGTTTTCCCAAAGACACTTGCCGATACGTTCGGGAACATGGAGTGCTGCGTTGAAATGTGTCTGGCAGAAAATGGAAACCACTTCCATCATCGCATGTAATGCAATTGATTACACATACGTCAAGGTATAGAGCGTATCTTTTTGGTTCATATTGCTTCATCCTAACAGGAGATAAAACGAAATATTCGTGGCCTCTTTCGAGTGAAACTCCCTGTAGATCCCATCATTTTGCATAGTACAGAAGTAAGGCTTATTGGTCTGTAATTGCTAGGATCCCTTTTGTTGCCAATCTTTATTGGAGATTGGATCACATTTACAACTTTCCAGCCCTTAGATACTTCTCCACTCTCAAGTGACTGCTTTAATACGCTTAAATGAGTGTTTATAGATGACGTCTTTCATTTCTTTCAGTACAATTAGTAGAATTCCCATCAGTTCCAGTGGTTTTATTAGTTTTTTGCTGCTGGAAATCCTTCTGTATAGTGACATGGGGGAAATAGTACAGCTGCATTTCTGTGGTTAAGTGAGTGTTAGCAGAAGGCTGTTTTGCACAGACTTGGACTGGAAAGCCCTCACATCCCCAGTTGAGAAACAGCACTTTTGTCTTATGCCACCAAGTAACTTCTTTTAACCCTTTAGAAAATTAACATTCCACAAAATGTTTATTCATAAAGAAAATATATAATTTTATAATAACATATTTGGATATCTGAGCTAAAAGTGAGACAAAAATGCCTCTCCCATAAATTTGCAGAACAGCTTAATCCAGTTTAGGGTTACAAGGGGTGGGAGCGTATCCCAGCAGTACCTTGCACATTTCAGGAAGCAGCCTTGGACAGGACACATACCTGTTGTTATCAATCGGTTAGCAGGCATTTGGACGAGGCTGCCCTCTGAGCCCATATGATACTATAGGTGCCAATGGGTTTTTTCGACATCCCACACGATTTGCTTCCAGCTGCTTCAATCTTTTGCTATCACCTTGGCCTCTTTTAGACTGAGATGTTGTCTGAAGTTGTCCTCAACTTGACATGCCCAAGTTTTCTTAGGTGCATTTTGTTGTACCTTCCAAATTGTTGGGCGTTTTCGCCATAGTTGATTTTTGTTCATTCTGCTCACATTGCCAAGCCAGCATAGTCTTCTTTTCTAAATTTCCTCGACTGTACTGGGTTGTTGGAGGCATCTGATCCTTATCGTTTCATTTTGTAGGTTCTGAGAATTTTCTTCCGGCATCGCATCTATAATGTTTCCAGCCTGTTGACATCAGTCTGCTAAAGCATCCAGGTCTCTGAGCCATATAAGAGGACCGGGATGACGAGTGCTCGGAAGAGTTGCATTTCAGTCTTGATTTCAGTCTTGATTGTTCTATTGTTTTATTGCCAAAGGCACCAGTTTAGCAACTCAAAGGCAGCTGTGACTTGGTAATTCGGATGAGAACCTCAGAGGTAGTGGCTATTTTCATATCCTGCATGATTGACCCGAGATATTTGAACTCCGATACTTGCTAAAGCCAAATGAGCGATGCACCAATATGCCATCTCAGTCTCTTGCAATATGTGCAGTTAGCCTTTAGATACTCGCTGTCTTATCCAAAATAACATTGTGCCATGCATAGTTCAGAGAAAGTGCGGTTTTACTAATAAGCATTCCCTAATACCATGTTAGGCACCACAGTACCTAATGCATGTATGCAAAATTTGGTTGACCTAAGTGAAAGCGTACTCAAGTTATTGTGTTTACATACACAGACAGGCGGACATACACACAAACATAATTCCAAAAATGGTATTTTCGGACTTGGGAAGGTCTAAAACGTCAAGGTTCATCAAAATATCGAAATAGAATTTTTTGGAGGATTCCAATACCTTCCCAATACTTTGTATACGAGAAAGTCAGGGAGATCAAGATTCATCAAAATCTCAACATCGAGTTTTTGGACGATTGTAATAATTTCACTATACTTCGTCTACGAGAAAGTAAAAAGAGCCTGCTCTGCCCTTTCTTCTATAGTTCCTTTGTGTTCCAAGACCAGTCCAACCTGTCATTAATGTGAACCCCCAAGTACTTGTAGGAGTGGACCACCTCTGAGTAGTGGCCAGACGTAGAGGCTCTTTGGTGCAGCAAAAGTCAATAAGCAGTTTTTTGGTTTTGATGATGTTAAGATGGAGATAATTCTTTCTCCGCCTGACTCCTCTCCTCTGTCTCATCCTTCTTTGTCAATACACCCCTAAGTGCAGAATCATCTGAGTATTTCTGCAAGTTACATGACCTGCTATTATATTTATAGCCCAAGATGTATGGGATGTGCAGAAAAAAGAGACAGGCCTGTTTCTTGTGGTGCTCCAGTGTTGTTGTCGTACTCCTTGAGTCTCACAGACTGTGATCTGCCCAACAGATAGTCCATTACCCAGGACACCACAGGTTCATCCATCTGTATATTTCTTGAGTTTACCATTTAACATGGATGGCTGGATGGTATTGAAGGCACTGGAGAAATCAAGAAACATGATTTTCCCAGTGCTGCCACATGAGAATGAGCTTTGTGGAGCACATAGATAATTGCATCCTGAAGTTGATATTGAAGTTCTGCATCAGAGTTTGAAGTCAGCAGTATCAGCATGTATTTCAGCTTGAAAAGAAAGAGGAAAAAAAGGGAAACACACTTCCCTTTTACACTTCCCATTTACAGAGTGCTAATGTCCTGCCCAGGCCAACTCATGCAGGTCACATACGTAGGCGTGGATCTGCTGCGCCCATATGCCCATTACCGCCTCCATTTTAATAGTACACTTTTGTAAAAATAGGAATGAGCATGCGGGTAGAGCTGATATGCAGCTGCCTTCAAGGAGTATTCAGACCCCTTCACGTTTTTCATATTTTGTTAGGCTGCAGCCTTATATTAAAATCATTGTTCTTCATTTTTCCCTCATCAAATAAAGTGCAGCTCCCCAGAATGACAAAGCAAAAACAGAATATTGAAAATGTCTGCAAATTTTTTAAATTTTTTTTTTGAAATATCACATTGACACAAGTATTCAGAACCCTTTACTATGAGCCTTGAAATTTGGCTTAGATGCCTCCCATTCTGTTGATCATCGCCAAGATGTTTCTATACCTGAAGTCCAACTGTGGTCAATTCAATTTATTGGACTGACTGGTTAGGAAAGGGACACAACTGCAGAAATCAAGCAGTGAGGCTGAAGGAGTTGCCTGCAGAGCTTAGAGACAGGATTGTGTCAAGTCACAGATGTGACTTGTGAAGGCTATCAAAATGAAAAAAAAAAAAAGGAATGTCTTCAGTATTTCAGATTCCTGAGTGCGCAGTGGCCTCCCTAATTCTTTAATGGAAGAAGTTTGGAACAACTGCAACTCTACAGCCAAACTGAGCAATTAGAGGGAGAAGGGCCTTGATAAGAGTGACCAAGATCCCAATATTCACTGTGGCTGAGCTCCAAGGAACCTATGTGGATATGGGAGAAACGTCCAGAAGAACAACCACCACTGCGACATTCTAGTAATCTGGGATTTATGATAGAGTGGCTAGATGGCTCATGAGAGCCCAACTGGTGTTTGCAAAAAAGCACATAAAGATCTCTCTGAATATGAGAAACAAGACTCTGTGGTCTGATGAAACCAAGGTTGAATTGCTTGGCCATGGATCTGAATGTCGCATCTGCAGAAAAGCAGGCATCACCTGTGCCATACCTGTTCGGCAGTAAAACATGGTGGTGACAGCACCATGCTGCAAGGTTGTTTTTCGGTATCGGATGAGTTAGGGGAGAGCTGAATGGAGAAGAGTGTATAGATATCCTTTATAATAAATCTGCTCCATAGAGCTCTGGGTCAAAGGTATGCCTTCCAACAGGACAATGACCCCAACCCACAAACTAAAGACAACACAGGAGTGACTTGGGAACTGCTCTGGGAATGTCGTTGTGGCCCAGCCACTTGAACCCAACTGAATGTGTCTAGAGAAGCCTCAAAGTAGCCTGTCCAGTGATGGTCTCCATCCAGCCTGACAGAGTTTGAGAAGATCTGCAGAGGAGAATGGCAGAATGTCCCCAACTCCAGATATGTGAAACTTGTTATGTCAGACCCAGTTAGACTCCAGGTTGGACTGGACTTGCTACAAGAAGGGCTTCAGCAAAGTACTGTGTAAAGGGACTGAATACTTTTTTTAAAATTTTTTTTAAATTTTAAACTTTTCCAAAATCCTGTTTTTGCTTTGACATACTGGGGTCTTGAGTGTTGTTTGATATGGGAATAAATTAATTTAAATAATTTTAGGATAAGCCTGCAACATAAAGAAACAGCAATTAAGAAAAACTTTTAGAATGTCTAATTACATTTTATATCAATAAATTTCTATAGATATAGATAGATATATATACAGTCATATGAAAAAGTTTGGGAACCCCTCTCAGCCTGTATAATAATTGACTCTCCTTTCAACAAAAAAGATAATGGTCTGTCTGTCTTTCATTTCCTAGGAACATTTGAGTACTGGGGGTGTTTTCCGAACAAAGATTTTTAGTGACAAGTATTTAGTTGTATGAAATTAAATCAAATGTGAAAAACTGGCTGTGCACAAATGTGGGTCCCCTTGTAATTTTGCTGATTTGAATGCCTGTGACTGCTCAGTGCTGATTGCTTGGTTGGATGAGCTCGTTAAACCTTGGACTTCATAGACAGGTTTGTCCAATCATGAGATATAAGGGTATTTAAGGTGGTCAATTACAAGTTGTGCTTCCTTCTCTATGACTCTCCTCTGAAGAGTGACAGCATGAGATCCTCAAAGCAACTCTCCAAAGATCTGCAAACAAAGATTATTCAGTCTCATGGTTTAGGGGAAGGCTACAAAAAGCCATCTCAGGGGTTTAAACTGTCCGTTTCAACTGTAAGGAATGGAATCAGGAAATGGAAGGCCACAGGCACAGTTGCTGTTAAACCCAGCAGGTCTGGCAGTCCAAGAAAAATACAGGAGCGGCATATGAGCAGGATTGTGAGAATGGTTACCGACCCCACAGATCACCTCCAAAGACCTGCAAGAACATCTTGCTGCAGATGGTGTATCTGTACATCGTTCTGCAATTCAGTGCAATTTGCACAAAGAACATCTGTATGGCAGGGTGATTAGAAACAGAGTCGCTTATTGTATGCCAGTGCTCATTTAGACAAGCCAGATTAATTTTGGAACAAAGTGCTTTGGATTGATGAGACAAAAATTTAGTTATTTGCTCAGAACAAAAAGCGCTTTGAATGGCGGAAGAAGAACACCACATTCCAAGAAAAACACCTGCTACCTACTGTCAAATTTGGTGGAGGTTCCATCGTGCTGTGTGGCTAGTTCAGGGACTGGGGCCCTTGTTAAAGTTGAGGGTCGGATGAATTCAACTCAATATCAACAAATTCTTCAGGATAATGTTCAAGCATCAGTCACAAAGTTGAAGTTACGCAGGGATTGGACATTCCAACAAGACAATGACCCCAAACACAGTTGGAAATCTACAAAGGCATTTATGCAGAGGGAGAAGTACAATGTTCTGGAATGGCCATCACAGTCCCCTGACTTGAATATCATCGAAAATCAATGGGATGATTTGAAGCAGGCTGTCCATGCTTGGCAGTCATCACATTTAACTGAATTGGAGAGATTTTGTATGGAAGAATGGTCAACAATACCTCCATCCAGAATCCAGACACTCATCAGAGGCTATAGGAGGACAGCGTCTAGAGGATGTTAGTTGAGCCTCCTTTTGCAAATCTAAGTATTGATGTCATATCTCTATTGGGGTGCCTGTCTAATTTTGTTATGATGCATATTTTCTGTTAATCCAATAAACTTAATGTCACTGCTGAAATCCTACTGTTTCCATAAGGCATGTCATATGTTATAAGGAAGTTGCTACTTTGAAAGCTCAGCCAATGAGAAACAAAAAACCAAAGAATTAAGAGGGGTTTCCAGACTTTTTCATATGATTGTGTATAGAGAGACAGACCTATGCTTTCACTATATTTATATCTCTACCTATCTATGTACACACACACACACACACACTTTTTACCAGTTTATTTTCTTAACACATCGACTGCTGTACTATTTATTTCCAGGATGCTGCTGTAATTGTTTATCATGCATATATGATAAATAATGAATTCTATTAAAACTCATTAAAAATATAAAAACTGTATTGGAAAACAACAGTAACTCTTTCAAATGTACAGAAAGTATTATATGCTTTAATTTCACCATCAAAATGAGACTTTTATTCATACTGAACAAGAGTCCTAGAAGCATGGCACATCAGAGTGCAGACTTGTAAGGGCTCGTTTATACTTCACGCTCAGAACGCGTATGCGCCCGCATCATGGTTGCCATGCGTTCTCAGCGTTCATTTGATGCGTCCTCTGAGCAGGTCCTCAGAAATTAACGCGATGCGTGCGCAAGTTGCAGTAGCAGCAAAAAGTCGCGGGGCGCAGTGTGCTAAAAGTTGGAATGCGACATCAGAGTCTCTGTTTACTATCTACATGTGACAGAAAGCCGCTTTGCAGCTCCTACGAGATCGGTGTGCACGCTTCGATATTTGATATATGGTTCGATGTGGTGAAGCAAAATGCCGACATACAGATGTATTCATGGTGCTTTTATATTCAAGCGTCACATATTCCCGATCATAATGACACAATACGTTTTAAAATTCTCACATACCGTCTTCTATGCCGTCTTTTTTTCTAGGGCTTCCTCTGCTCCTGACAGCAGCGGATCGCCAACAATAGATCGCCACACTGAGCACATTAAATGTATGATATTCCAACTCTCTGCACATTTAGAATCCTTAGATTTATATTTGATATCACTTTCATGATGAAAAGCATTAAAGTATGTATATTACATTTTACAGATAAATCGGTAATTTTGTTTAAAAATGAATACTGTTAATAATTACACACATGGGGGTGACACAGTGGCGCAGCATGTCTTGCAGGGAGTCACGTCGCTGATATTCCCTGCCTGGAGTTTACACGTTTTCCTGCTGGGTTTCCTCAGTGTGCTCCAGTTTCCTTCCAAAGATATGCAGATTTGGGGATTTGGTGACGCTAAAATGACGCGAGTGTATGTGTGTGCTTGTATTCACCTTGCAATTAGCTGAGGCCTCATCCAGGGATTGTTTCTCACTCATGCCCAATGCTTGTTGGAATGGACACATCCCTGGATTTAATCAATAAACATCCTTTTCAGAGATATTGCGGTAAGGTGTCATCGGAATTTAATGGGTGTTCTAGGCAATTCACAACACAGAGAAGCCGAACATGTTCTCACTATGATAATATCTCGCACTGCCACCTGGCGGATTCCTCCAGATTTACGTAAAGTACGCGCGCAAGTATAAACACTACAACGCTTGCATAGCAGGAGCGTCTGCTGCAGCATGCATCGCGTGAAGTATAAATCCGGCCTTAGAAGAACGTGCCGCAAATATAACACGTTTCTTTGCATTGTGCACACAAAACATTTGGCAGTTGGTGACTGTTTGCGCTTGGTGGGTGGCAGAATGTCAATGTAGTTGTGTCTTGACAGTCGTGACAAGTCGGACACCTTGTGAGTGAAAACGCCTTTGTTGCAGCGATTTGCATCGATGCCAGAGCTGACAGGTTCCACATCATCCAACTGATTGTCACTTGCTCGATCACTGTCATTATTATCAAAATATTAATCTTGCAGCAAATCTAGTTATTTGAAAACGTCAGCAGCTAATCCTAACCTTTTTTCTCGATGACATAAAACACTTATTTTCCACAAGCAGTTTACACCAAAAAAATCTGTGGCTATCCACTAGATGGCAGCACTAAAATAGGTAACTGAGACATTGCAGCCAACCTCACCAGGAAGCTGGCTGCCTCTATATTAGCTTTATACTGAAATGTGAGTTCTCTCACATGTTACATCTTGACAGGCGCAGTGGCATACGGCTTAGCTCGTAGCTCGCATTCTAAGTGTTAAAGAAAGTTTCACTGGGTTACAAAGACACATAGGCATTGATCTGACTTCTAGGCGAGATACTTGAGTTTCTCACACCTTCAAGATTTTTTTCAAGTACCAGGTGCATTTGTTGTTAAGCTCTCAAAGGTAATTTCCAAGGCTTCCATTATTTTGTCCTCCTGGTAGCTGTTGACAACCCTTCATGTCTATTATTCCACCTTTTTTTCAAATGTGTGCAGCTGACATTTCCTTCTCAGGTAAAAACTGTTTCAGCACCTCCAGGTTTTCGATGGCTTTCGTGAATGAGTATAAGAGAGCTTCTCCTGCTTGAGAGGTAGATTATTGGAGAGCTCTGCTGCTAGGATTGCTTTTAGTTTTGGGTGTAACAATTCGGCCCACCATGCTGCATGAGATGAATGTCACTGCTAACCTGTCCTAAGTTGCGGCAGATCATAAAAACGAGCCCCCCTGTACACACCTTATTTTAAAATGTTCAGTCAAACCTGATGCCGGAGCATTTATAGTCCGAGACAAAAAAAGACTAGTGGTTAATATCCATAAACACATGAGGAATAGTCTTACATAAAAGAAAAGACAGGAGAAAAAAAGCATAACAATCCCTTTAATCTGAAACCCAAAATAATCCTATGTGACAATACAAAAAAATATATCTATACCCCTCCTCCAATTCCCCTTCCAGAGCTTATAAGTAACTTCGCAGTTCCAGCCCCTGTGGGTGGCAGGTGAAACGAAGAGTACTAATAGGTGCCGACTCCTAGCAGCGAAAAATCTTCACGGTAAAAGCTATACAGTCAGTCTGCGCCATGATAAAGAACATTAAGGTCTTTGAGAAGCTCACCTGAGTCCGTGGGAAATGGCGGAATGCCCAATTCACCAGTGAGAAAAGAATTACCGACTTCCACATAACTGCCAGGACTTAGTCTCATGGCCCAGTCAGATGCTAATCTGCTTCGTTCGATTTTCACCGTCATCTTCTTGGCTGTCTTCTCTCTCTTTAAACAGTGCATGTTATGCAAATTGCTCCCCAAAAATAAAAAAAAAGGAAACTGGAAGTCACCTCTGGGGCACCACGGTCAATCTCGGTCGGTAACTACAATCCCCACAAAACCCGATCAACAATCAGAAAAACACACTTTTATTTATGTGGCAGCGCTACAGTATGGTACCCACAACTTATTTGTGTTGACAAATTGCCAGTGCAATTTACATTTATATTTGTAGCAGACCCTTTTCCCAAATTAACTTACAAAAGAAGTCAACATAATCGAGTAAACTTCAGTCTGGGAGGGCAGTTTGGTAACGATTGTGTCAAGCAGAGTTAAATATACAGTGGTGTGAAAAACTATTTGCCCCCTTCCTGATTTCTTATTCTTTTGCATGTTTGTCACACAAAATGTTTCTGATCATCAAACACATTTAACCATTAGTCAAATATAACACAAGTAAACACAAAATGCAGTTTTTAAATGATGGTTTTTATTATTTAGGGAGAAAAAAAATCCAAACCTACATGGCCCTGTGTGAAAAAGTAATTGCCCCCTTGTTAAAAAATAACCTAACTGTGGTGTATCACACCTGAGTTCAATTTCCGTAGCCACCCCCAGGCCTGATTACTGCCACACCTGTTTCAATCAATAAATCACTTAAATAGGAGCTGCCTGACACAGAGAAGTAGACCAAAAGCACCTCAAAAGCTAGACATCATGCCAAGATCCAAATGAGAACAGAAGTAATTGAGATCTATCAGTCTGGTAAAGGTTATAAAGCCATTTCTAAAGCTTTGGGACTCCAGCGAACCACAGTGAGAGCCATTATCCACAAATGGCAAAAACATGGAACAGTGGTGAACCTTCCCAGGAGTGGCCGGCCGACCAAAATTACCCCAAGAGCGCAGAGACGACTCATCCGAGAGGTCACAAAAGACCCCAGGACAACGTCTAAAGAACTGCAGGCCTCACTTGCCTCAATTAAGGTCAGTGTTCACGACTCCACCATAAGAAAGAGACTGGGCAAAAACGGCCTGCATGGCAGATGTCCAAGACGCAAACCACTGTTAAGCAAAAAGAACATTAGGGCTCGTCTCAATTTTGCTAAGAAACATCTCAATGATTGCCAAGACTTTTGGGAAAATACTTTGTGGACTGGTGAGACAAAAGTTGAACTTTTTGGAAGGCAAATGTCCCGTTACATCTGGCGTAAAAGGAACACAGCATTTCAGAAAAAGAACATCATACCAACAGTAAAATATGGTGGTGGTAGTGTGATGGTCTGGGGTTGTTTTGCTGCTTCAGGACCTGGAAGGCTTGCTGTGATAGATGGAACCATGAATTCTACTGTCTACCAAAAAATCCTGAAGGAGAATGTCCGGCCATCTGTTCGTCAACTCAAGCTGAAGCGATCTTGGGTGCTGCAACAGGACAATGACCCAAAACACACCAGCAAATCCACCTCTGAATGGCTGAAGAAAAACAAAATGAAGACTTTGGAGTGGCCTAGTCAAAGTCCTGACCTGAATCCAATTGAGATGCTATGGCATGACCTTAAAAAGGCGGTTCATGCTAGAAAACCCTCAAATAAAGCTGAATTACAACAATTTTGCAAAGATGAGTGGGCCAAAATTCCTCCAGAGTGCTGTAAAAGACTCATTGCAAGTTATCGCAAACGCTTGATTGCAGTTATTGCTGCTAAGGGTGGCCCAACCAGTTATTAGGTTCAGGGGGCAATTACTTTTTCACACAGGGCCATGTAGGTTTGGATTTTTTTTTTCTCCCTAAATAATAAAAACCACCATTTACAAACTGCATTTTGTGTTTACTTGTGTTATATTTGACTAATGGTTAAATGTGTTTGATGATCAGAAACATTTTGTGTGACAAACATGCAAAAGAATAAGAAATCAGGAAGGGGGCAAATAGTTTTTCACACCACTGTACGTATGTTACAAAGCCTAATCTGTTAGATATTCAGCAAACAAGAGTCTTTACATGATTCTTAAAATCATGGAGGGAGTCAGACTTTTGAATGCAGCTGCGCCGATCGTTCCACCAGATTGGAGCTACACATGAAAAGAGTCTGAATTGAGATGTAATACCACACAGAGGTGTCATCTCATCAGGCGACCAGAGTGGACGAGAAGGAGCACAGGACCTCACAAGCGTCTCCATATGTATAAATGTATGTATATATGAGGGCAATCCTAAAAGTAAGGTCTCCTATTTTTTTAGAAATACAAACAACCGTTTATTTTCTATAATGTTTACATCATTTTAAAGGTTAAAGTCTTATTTATTTTTCTACATAATCGCCATTTCGGTCAATGCATTTTTGTAGATGCTGTGGTAGTTTTAGTATGCCCATGTCATACCAGCTCACCGCCATGTCCTTCAGGAAGAGTTGAACCTCATCTTTCACTTCTTTGTTGGAGCAGAATCGCCTTCCGGACAAATGTTCTTTCAACTTAGGGAACAGGTGGTAGTCACTGGGTGCCAAGTCCGGACTATAGCGTGGGTGGCTATATTGAAGTTCCAACCGCCAATCTTTACGCATGTTTTCCTCAACATTCGCGACTGTCTCATCGGAAATTGACGGTCTCCTGCGCGAACTTTGCACTTGGCGGTAGCGTTCAATGGGAGCTCCATTTTCAAGGGCTGCCAAGTCAAGATTGAGCATCCCAGCGAAGCCGCACATGCTTGTTTGGGAGTGGAGGAAGCACCAATCACAACAGTGTGGCCAACAGCCATACAAACATTTTCTCTACGTCCCCACCACTTTTGAGACCTTACTTTTGGGATTGCCCTCGTATGTGTATATCAATCTGATTGTGTGGGTGGTTACCTACCAGGTAACGCATGTGGTTGGTCTGCAAGTCTGCAAACATCCGCCACAGGCCCAGTCAGTTGCGAGAAGCAGATCATAGGATGTTACATAGTTTACTGTCAAATAATGCAAAGAGTATGTGACACGTGTTTCGCCCTTAGATCGAGACTCAGACTACGGATGCTATGAATGTAATTACTCCGATCTCCAGGCTGTCAAATAAACGAACCACAAGCCGTTTTGCAGCGTAAAGGGACTTTGTCTCTGACGCTGACGTCCGAGGTTTCGATTCCCGCGAGGGGTATAGTGAGTGTGTACGCTTGATGAGCCCAAATGAGGGCGAAACACGTGTAGTAGTAAACTATGCAACATTCCATGATCTGCTTCTCACAACTGAGAGGGCCCGTGGCGGATGTTTGCCGACTGGCAGACCAACCACATGTGTTACCTGGTAGGTAACCACTCATACAATCAGATCGAGACTCACACTACGAATGCTATAAATGTTTTTTATTTATATATAAATATATATATATATAATTAGTGTGTGTGTTACATAGTTTGACATAGTTCTTACCCTGCTTACTTTAGGTAGTTGTTCAAGTAATAAGACCTTAAGGAATAATCCTGAGCCACGTAATCTTGATTTTTGGAAAAACAGTGTAGTATTTATACTTGTCATCCATGGTATGTGCAAATTAAGGAGGGGCCATTTGCCATGTTATCTGATAATTCACATTTCTGCTTGCAGTGGACTCAGAAGATGGATTAGGAGTCGATAATCCAGGAGGCCTTGTGTTGGAGAGCGACTTCCTCTTGGGTCAGAACTTGGAATTTGTGGACAGCGATGACAAGATCTTAGGATTTGAAAAAGATTCTGAAGGTTAGTGTACATTTTTATTTTTATTTTCTGTATAAATTGTAAGAGAACACATACTTGGGGCAATTTCAAATTATTGATTAATGAATAATCAACAGTGTTCACTTTGTATTCCAAACACAAAATCAGATTATCACCTGGATATAAAATTCTTTGAAATGTCATTCTTTGCAGTTCTCAACAAGGTGTTCGTGGAATCCAAATTATGCAGGCTACCCAGAAAAAAAATGTAAAATATCAAAAACTTTTATATAAATTTATTTTCATTTAAGTTTTTTACTTTCCTGTTGTTATTAATTCTTGCCAACATCCCCACCAATGTCACTTACAAGTTTCTCTTTTTGTTTTTTGAAATCCACCAACTAAGTTTACCCACTGAGAAAGCCGAAAGGTAGAAAGTTATTACAAATTGTTGTATTTACTATTTAACCATAGTTAGTATTTGAAAGCTTCTTTATATTTTTCCATCTGATGCAGGGTACACCAAATTGACAAAAATGCCCGTGGAGACAATTGGATCCCACCTGGGCAGCTTAGAGCCTAACATAAGTAGAGACTGAAATGCTTGAGTAAAGAAAACGTGAAATTTAATCAGAGGGCATCAAATATGGGGTTTTTGGTATAAAGGCAAGCATGATACCCATTACACAACTAGCACAACCTGTGTAGTCAAATGGATAGTCATGTGAAAAAGTAAATACACCTTATGGAAATTGTTGACTCTTTCAACATACTGTATTTGAACAGGCAAACTCTAGGTCTTCATGTAAATTGTGCCTACAGATCAAGGTGGCATGCTTGAACACAGGATGCATCCGGTTGTCTTGGTGTATTCATTCTCATAATCTACATGAACAAAAATGCGGTTTTGTTTAGTGAAAAAATATGTCCATCCCTACATTTATCACATCAAATCCATAATTTTAGAATCGGATAATTTAGATGAGGTGTCAATGCTTAGAACCTCCTTATACTGTTTATAATCAGAGAATCAGGACCTCGGTTTTACATTTCATTGAAAGGATATGCCAGTCCTTACAGCAAATTGTTCCTGTCACTGCACTGAAGCATTGGGATCTACATACAGACCACAGGGTAAGCGCCCCCTGCTGGACTCACCAACACCTCTTCTAGCAGATGACCTCTAATCCAAGTACTGGTGGGCCCGAACATGTTTAGCTTCAGGTGGATGACCTGATGATTTGCTCTAAAAGCACATTGGAATGTAGTGGGGACAGGCACCCCAAGATATAGGAAGGACCAAGATGATCGATGTATCAAATTATCAACTTAACCCTCATCAATACAGTGATTTTCATATGCAGTATACACTTTGCTTTGTGCTGAGGTGACATTTCTGATTTCAGAGGTGGCACGAAGTCCGATTGTTTCAAGCTACCTTGATTTCTCTGTGAAACTTAATGTGATGGTCCCCTTACCTATGTAAAGAATGGCCCGGCTAGCAAAAGCAGCTCATTTTAATGAGTTTTACTGATCTATCTAGAAAATGGGTAAGAGTTACTGATAGTCAATTCCTTGGAAACACTAATTATTTCAAGTTCTCATGTAGTTGAATTTGCTCATACCAGTTTCCATGATTACTCTGACTTTAACCTTGTACACAAGCCTCGTTTTTTTCTTTCAGTAAAATGATTGCATGATCTTTCCCTGGAGCCAAGTAATGTTCTTTGACAGCTATCGCCTTTGCAGCAGTTTGAATAGCTGGCATTACCAGTGGGTGGCAATATTTGTATTTTTCACTTCTTCACACTTATTAAATCAAGTGTTTGCAGTTCTGCTGCACTGTTTGTAGTGGAATTTGACCTACATTTTAAAAAGCTGGCAGACCCAGTGTCTAGTAAGATGCAAGTAGTGTTTATGAATTGATACAATGAACACTCGAGTCACACGTGAAAAGCAGATGTCACATTTGTTTTGCCTTTTGTTTAATGGTTGCAATTTATTTGTGGACGTGATTGGGGATATTTCCCTTTTCTTACTAAAGGACCATGTGCCTTTTGGTTTAGCCCAAGTGTTTTTTTTTTTTTTTCTTCAAGCCTTCAAGGGTTAATAATAACTGAACAATTTTTTGGTTGTAGCCTTCCTTTATGTTATCTTCAGCCGGTTGGGGCAGTCTGTGATATACCCAGTGGCTCAGTTCAGCTAGTCTGTGACTTATCCCCACAAACATATAATTTTGTCTTGAGTCTTAGGGGCAGGCTTGTGAGTGTGTGATAGATTAGAACCAATGAGTGCTTAACCAGAAGCACAATGCGTATAACGTAGCTGTGTGGAATAAGGAACATGAATGTTTTGGTACTGACAAATTGAAGAGACCCTCGTCGATGTCTTGTGTTTTTACATACTATGACATGATGGGGAGAAAAGAGATGACGATGTGGCTGAACTCCCTGTACTTATAAAGCCTTCACACTGAAACCGACTCACTCAGGCAGCACGTCATTGGCTGTCAGAGAAAGGTTGGAGCTTGCAATTCTTTTGGAGATTTGAAACTGTGCTAGAAAGTGGTTACACAGTGGTCTAATTTGACATACCCAGCAATTGCTAGTCCTGTAATTTGATAAGCTCAAGGAACAAGACAAGCACCTGCAGTCGTCAAGTTTGACATGGCCTCCAGCTAGAAGTCATGTAGCGTGACCTTTTTAAAGAGACACATTAGTTTGATGCAGTTTAAAGACTTGCTGTCCACTTACTGCAGAATATGAGTGAATCTGTTTACTTATTATCATTCTTAAAATATTGCTTTATCATCAGTCATGTTACCTGAGGTCATATACATTCTCTCCCAGGCCACCTAACCAGGAATGATCAGTTCTCGACCTGCGCCCTAGCAGCAGTCCGCCAATCAGCTCTCTTCACCCAAAGCCATGGTGAAGCATTCTCCGCTCACTCTATGATGGTATAAAAAGCGTTTCTCTTCTTTAGTCCCGTAATGCCGAGTGCCGCAAACGTGTTTCAAAGAAGCTTTCTTGCAATACCCAGACACCCCATGTCCATAGGCTAACACAATGAATGGCTTCATACTTTGCCCTTTTCCTCTCTGAGGCCTCTCCTATCTGTTCTTTCCATGGTCCTATGAGCTCAACCATGGCAATGAGTCTTGTTGAGTCTGATCAGAGTGCTATGTCAGGTCTAAGAAATATCTCGTAAATATGCAAAGGGAACTTTACTTGCTTTCCCAGATCTACCCTCATTTGTCAGTCCTGGGCAATGAAGAGCAACCCCACTGCTCTCTGTGTTCCTAGTGTTCTTGATCTCGCTCCCTTCCTGACAAAACAAATGATGTTCTTCCCAGGGATCTCTTTCCTGTCACTATTAGTTGCACTACTGTAGTCAGGAGCACCTGGTCATGCCACCAGCTGTAGTGACCTAAAATGTGCTCTAGCAGCAGCTTCTTGGGGCAGTGTGGTTTCTCAATGAGACCCAGCAGTGCAGATTGGGTGGATTCTGGAGAAAATTGTAAACTGCCTAGACCAGGAACTTCACATGCCGTGGCTCCTCCAGCCACAAGTTATTTCAGATATTTCTTTCCATTGCATGTGCCCATCTTGTCCAGAGCCTTTGCTACTTTAAAGCAGGGGTCCTCAATCACTGTCCTGGAGGGCCGCAGTGGCTGCATGTTTTTTGCTCCAACGCAATTGCTTAATAAGAAGCACTTATTGCTCAAGTAACACTTTTACTTGTCTGGCTCGTTAACATTTTGAACCCTTATTTCTTATTTTAGTCTTAAAACAGCTCTATTCTTGTTTTGTAACTGCTCCTAATTAGCAATAACATGCCAATGACAAGCGAGACCAGCATTTCTCCATTTAGCTTGTTTCCATTTACACCTGTGTGTATTTATCATGCACTAATGGGTTTAATTAAATACTTGGAAGGAAAGTGAAGAGAAAAAAAAGTGAAGGACTGAGAATTACTCCTCCATTTTAGTCTTCAGATTATTTGGATGATATCCTTAGAAAGGGGAAGAAAATCTAGGGTATGGGAATGACCTGACATGGCAGAGTTAAAGCACTAACAAGCCATGAAATTAAACTATTGGCAAGAATTGCTTTCTAATTAAGCTACCGAGTTAGAACAAAAACCTGCAGCCACTGCGGCCCTCCAGGACTATGATTGAGGACCCCTGCTTTAAAGTATGAGTTTGGTATTTTTCAAGTCAGTTATTTCTTCACAATCATGGTATATATTAATTTGCCACATTAACTGAAATGTTTTATATATCTCTCTATTGTATAAAAAAATCGTGGGACGAGACAAGACTTTTTCACAGAGACGAGATGAGACATTTTCAGAGAGATCATTTCATGTACCGCGAGACAAGACTTTGTGCCAAGAGATGAATTGAAAACCTAACGGGTCCAAGTGGAGGGCGGAACAGTAGAAGAAGAAAAGACAAAGAGTAGGAGACAAAGTAGAACATCGTAAAGAAGTTCAAAAACGTTGGTGCGATACACATGTAGAGCAGGTTAGAGATTATGAAAGTACTAAAATTCAAAAGTCTCAAAAAACTGATAAAGATCGCATTATCACTAACAAATGGAAATTTTACTCAGTGTAATAACAGTACAGAGAAAAGAGATCGAATATATGGACATAGGTGATATGACAGAACTAGTACAAGTTTAATTTCAAAGAAACTACAATTCAGTCAGGTTTATATTTAGGAACACAGAGAAGCGATGCAACATAGAATCAAAAGAGTTAAATGATCGGACATACTTAGAAATTCTATAGCCAATGATGGATACAAATCCACACGTCCAAAAATATCGCACTTTACACGAAATTTATTTGAAAAACACGAACAAAGAAGTTTTCTTGGATTTCTATATGAATCTGAAAGATCATGCTTGCATATATAATAAACCAACATGTGACGAATTGCCAGCAATACTGTGTTTCCCTGAAAATAAGACCTACTCCAAAAATAAGCCCTAGTTAAGATCCGGCGTAGGCGCCTTTGTGTGAGCGATAAACGCCTACCGCTACCGTATGTATACAGATGAACAGGAAATAAATAATACTCCCGACAAGATGAGTGCAAAAAGAAAGAGCTGTTCTGTCGAGTACAAGAAAGGAATTGTGGAGGAGTCCCAGGGCAAAATCTTACTGCTTTCTGCAAAGAGAAGAAGTTGGATATCCGAATGCACTGCGAGCAGGCTACATGGACAAGAGGCGCTCATTTAAGGAAAGCTCTATTGCTAGACATGAGAGATTGGGGCCAATTGTTCTAAAGGAAATGGAGTCACAAGAAATTCATAATGGGATTCGGGGTTTGGAGAGTTATGATGATGTTCCAGAAGATGATGACATGACTGTATTTGAATAAACGGAGATTTTTGTTCAAGAATACTAGGGCGTTGTGCACCTGGCCTGCTTTGCACGCCAGCCACTTCGCGTCACTGCCGCTCGCGTTGTGAAAAGGGGGCTGAACGCACGCTACGCGGTCGGATCAGCCGCTGTCTTACTGCTGCCGAGCTGCGTCTTCCTGTGCAGCAGCTTTCCTTTTGTCTCACTGCCTTGTCTTGTGGGTCGTTAAAGTGTCTCCGAGAAGATCATATATCGTCTTCTTCCAAGATTTTTTTTTTATAATATTGAAAAATGTAGATTTTTGTTCATGGAAAAACTAGACATCACCTGAAAATAAGCCCTAGCGCATCTTTTGGAGGATAAATTAATATAAGACCTTGTCTTATTTTCAGGGAAACACGGTAATAGTTTGGAAAGATGGAGATATCAAAGACAGAGTTGATATTCGTGTTAGCACAGCACGATTCGTCATATGCGGCAAATCTGGGAAATGACTAACGCGCAGGGCCCACACGGGGGTTGGCGATCGAAACAAGCAGGGGGCAGAGCCCCCTTGTAAATTTTAAAAATACTCTGTTACAGCTTACATTAAGGCTCTTTGGAACTCCACATTCATATGTGAAAAGCCTCAAAACTTACCAAATACGTCCATTTTCTTAAGCTAAAGATGTTATTGAGAATTGATCTGTGTCTTGAGGTTACACACATATTGCAAAACAGTATTTCCATGTCGTTGTTAAGTAGGGAAAAAAGCAAACAATTGTTGTGAAATTTAGCCATTTCAAAAGGAAGACCGACTAGTAGCCTCATGTCTCATCCACTAAACAGTGTCATCTACAGACAGAAGAGCAGCTTCAGTGACAGACTGCTGTCACTATCCTGCTCCACTGACAGAATGAGAAGATTGTTCGTCCCCCAAACTATGCGACTCTTCAATTCCACTCGGTTTGGGGGTAAACGTTAACATTATACAAAGTTATTGTCTGTTTTTACCTGCATTATTATCAATCTTTAATTTAATATTGTTTTTTGTATCAGTATGCTGCTGCTGGAGAATGTGAATTTCCCCTTGGGATTAATAAAGTATCTCTATCTATCTGTCTATCTATCTATCATAGATAGATAGATAGATAGATAGATAGATAGATAGATAGATAGATAGATAGATAGATAGATGTATGTGTATGTATAGATAGATAGATAGATAGGATCTATCTATCTATGGATCTATCTATCTATGGATCTATCTATCTATCTATCTATCTATCTATCTATCTGTCTATCTGTCTGTAACATACAAAAAAAAATCCTACGATCGCAAATATTGTTTAACTCCAGGGAAGATACTGTGTGAAGGTCTGGGTTGGCTCCACCCTCCACAGTCACTTCCAGGAGACATTTGAACCTGGAACTGTCATTAATTTGAGGCAGGAGTGGAACTATCCATTGCACAGTGAACATGCACATGCTGCCAATTTAGCAATGGCAAATAGCCTAAATTCAATCAGGGTGTAGTTCAGTACAGATGTTTTTAACAAAGGCAGAGTGGGCTGACATTCCTACCTCAAAGTGCCAGGTTGTAGAGGACGTCTGCATATATTTGTAGATTGTTTGGCATCAGGGTCAATGAATTTACTCACTCCCAAGACATTGTGCCCAATTTCTTTACTGCTGTATCGTCACCTAGTGCGAGTCATCCTCAACAACAATAACATTTATTTCAATTTTGTCGCCAATTATCTTGCAGAGAGATTCTCATTTGGGTTCAGATCAGGACTGTTGCTGAAGGAGGTTCTAATACACATTAGCATTCACCCTGCCATATAGCTATATGAGAGGCATGACTCCAGCTGCAGAGAACATCCCTAATAACCATGGTGCCACTTCCTCCGAACTCTTCTGACTCCTTCACACACCTTATGTTCAGTCTTTTCCCAGTTCAGTTTTGAACATAATGTTTCTTATCTTACCAATTAAATTAAACTTGCTTTAGTCCCAGAAATTAAATTATGGTCAGTTCTCCTCAGTTCACACAACATGCCCCTCAGCAAAAGGTAGTTCAGCTTTTTTTTTTTTTTTTTTTTTTTTTTTTTCTTGCTGTTGAGAGGCTTGGTGACTTCGGAATGGGCCTTCCGTCTGAATTTTCTAAAGAAGTCAAGACACTATATGTCAAAACAAATTCTTGCCCTGTTTAGCATTGAATTGGTGAACAATTCCAGCTGCGGTGTTGAACAGATCTCCCTACTGAGAGTCTCTGTATCATCCCGTTTTCTTGTGGGTGATCGGCCTTTTTTCAGGACTGGAATGACTTTGTTTCTTTGTACAGCCTCACTGAGAAAAAGGAATTGGAGAAGTCGTCCTGTGCAGTTAGACAAACAACACGAAAAGCTTCTTTAATGAATTCAGACCTTTTTTTATTTTGTCCTTTAATTTAAAATGGACAGTTTGGACAGAGAGCTTGTTTTAAAGTGCAGCAACTTACATTTTCAATTGGAAAAAGAAAAGACAAATATGAAATTGCTGCTTAGTAAACAATGGGCCTGTTAGCTTAACAGTTAAATGTGTCTTTTACTTATAAACCTGGTAAGCACGTTAGTCTTCTGTCTTCTTGATAAACAACTTATGAACATCTGATACATTTAAGGCTTTATTTTAAAGATATGTACTGTGTTTATTATTTGTTGCCATGTGTCCTACAGTATATGGCGGAGAGTTGGCTCTGAGGCTAGGGATCTGCGCTGTCAATCGGAAGGTTGCTGGTTTGAATCCCGTAAATGCCAATAGAGACTCTGCTCTGTTGGGCCCTTGAGCAAGGCCCTTAACCTGCAATTGCTGAGCGCTTTGAGTAGTGAGAAAAGCGCTATATAAATGCAAAGAATTATTATTATTATTATAACAGTATATGTTTTGGTAAGAAACTAGTGCTACATTATTGAAATGGTAATCTATATTTATAACTAGCCATGTGCGCACAACTACGTTGCGCGTGTTAAAGTTGTCTGTGAAGGGCTCCCTGTTTAAACGCGGCTGCCAGTCGTGAACTGAGCCCTTCGTCGCACAGCATTATGATTTTTTATAAGGGAAACAAAATTACAAAACAAAACCCTTGGACATTGATGGGAACGGCCTACTCAGAATCACTGTCCGAATAGTAATTATGTGGTGGTGAAGGAGCATTTCTGCTTCTCTCCATTCACAGTCCGTCTCGTTTCCTCTCACGATCTCTTCTCAACCTTTCTCCAATCTCGCAGGTTGCTTTGTGGCAATCCAAAGAGTAAGGAAGAACCAATGTTTCTTTCTTGAACTCCAAATGCTGACTGATGGAAAATCACAGAAGTGTGTCCGACTTATATACTCTGACTGCCGACTCCAAGAAGCGGGTGAACATTTGATTTGGACGAAGTGCTGCCAACGACTGTCGATAAAAACAGAAAAAACCACAGTCTCGGCAACAAAGCAGGTGTCGACGCCAGATCTAAACACAAAGAGTGGTATCGACAGTGTTTGTAAAGAAAAGTAACAACCAAGGCAGTGTCAGGGGAACATTAATTCGCGGACAAACAAAGCTCAAGATCCAAATGAAGATTATATATAAAGATTAGTTCATTTAAAGCACAACAATTTGTTTAGTTTGAATGTCTGTGTTTTGAGGTGTGACTGGAGTACTACAGTCTTCAGTACTATAAGCCTGGAGGAGATTCTTAATGCAATGCCTATGTTTTAGCTGTCTCTCTACTGCCATCTAGTGCTGCTTCTTCTAATTCATTCGCGGACAAACAAAGATCAAGATCCAAATGAAGATTATATATAGAGATTGTACATCAAGAATTACAAATGTCTAGCTGATACAGTGAAGAAAAAAAACACCTGTACAAATATAGTAAATGTATACTTTATCGTTAAAAAATAATCTGTAGTGCAATTAACAAATATATCAAATATATTAAATGTACAATATATATATATATATATATATATATATATATATTTTTGTTAGACATGGTGAAAGTTTTTTTTTTTTTTTTTTTTAATATAAGCCTCATTTCAGATAGGTACATTTAAATAATATGATTGCTTATAATTATGAGAAGCATTTTTTATTTTTATCTATTATGGATACATATTTTTGTAAATATTTTATTAGTATGTATTTTAAGGAACTTGTATTTATTTTAGTATTATTTTTATGATCACTGAACAATAAGCCTACAAAATTTTTTTTTGTTAATAAAAAAAATGAAGAGCTATTACCTGTGGTCTATAGTTTAATTATACAAATACACTTTAATTTGGAGCATAAGGTTTCTATGCGTTTTGTTATGCAGGAGCTTAGTGAAAAAAGTTTTTTAAAGGGATAAAGGAAAAAAAATATCAGTCAGACAATCAAGTAACATGAAATAAGAGATTGGTATCGGCCTTAAAGTCTGATCAGAGCATCCCTAGACATTACTGATATAAGCCTTGAGTTACCGGAGTCACCAGATTCTCCTGGCCCCAGTATGGGATTCTGGGTAGGCTGGTCAAGGGGCTTAAGTGAAACTGGTGGGTGAGGGAATTGGGTTTTGGGGTTGGTTGCTCATTTCCGTCAGTGACTGCTCAATTCCCATCATGCTGAATAATCTTGTATTTTGTCTTTTTATTTGGATTGTACTCTTGATTGACTTGCAAAGCAATATGTAATGGCACGGCCTGTGAAGGGTCCAACATAAATTTAAAGATAGACTGAGTGAGTGTTCTGTCATTTGAGTCTGACTAATGTGTGATGTACAGTCATTCTGCCGCCGAAGAACAGTCCATAATTTAAGTGGGTGTAAACTTTTCACCACTGTATCTGTATATTCAAGGGTTAACCCCTGGGCTGAAGAAGCAGAAACACAATAACCCAAGACGACGTCACTCCAGCAAACTGCTGGCAAACACAGTCCAGTTTATTAGGTGAAGTTGATGGTGAGGTATGGAACAATGATCAAGTGAACAGCCCTTTGGAAAAATGTTAATCTTGTCCTGCAGTAGTTCAGTCTCTGGTGATGATCTGATAGAAGGAGCGCTTTTTGTGTAACAAACAAACAAACGAATAATCCACGCAATGAACAAAGAACGTAAATACAGAAAATAACTGGACTCCTCGGTGAACTGATTTTTGTAATCAAAATAATCTCATATTACGACCAATTCTGTTCCTTCGCACTTTTGTTATGGATCAGATGCGTAAAAATGCATTCCACAGAGTCACCTTATGAGCCTTGGATTCATTTGCGTTTAATGAAGGTTTCTGTGAGGGCTACAGCAGTTGCTTTGCTGTTTACAGTAGTCTGTAACTGACAGAGCGGAAGTACTAAATGAAATGTAGTAATCACCTGTTTTTGGGAATAGTATATCGTGGCAGCTGTAATTGCAATTAACATACGATTAATTGTGCACGCCTATAAATACAAATTAGTGTTTAATTGATGATTACTGAAGAAATCATTCTGATTCATCTCTAATCTACCGAATTCCCTGTGCCACTATCATTACATCACGCTGGTTCAGTAAATTGATAGAAGATGTCTGCGGTGTGCTGTATACATTACCCAGCTAATTAAAGTGACAAATTATGGCATTGTGTCAGTGCATACAACATTCTGAAAGTGTTTTAGCAGTTACGGCCTTGAAGCGAGGTGGACCTGCATGGCCACCTCCCTCACCTCTTTATTTCTCTCGGCTCTCCCTGGATATTCTGTTCAGTTTTTGGTAACGACGCAGAACATTTGCATTGACGTTCCAATTTTTCTTCCGCTCCTTTTCTTTTAGATTCAGTTGCTGCAGAGATTGTTATCCCCGTCTACTGTCTAAGTGATGATGAATGCTCAAGTTACAACCGGCTCAGCATGGAGAGTGACGTGGACGACCCCAAAGACAGAGAGAGTGACGGAGAGGAGAATCATCGGCCGATGCTGCAACACTATCTCTCCTGCAAAGAGTGCGGCCAGTTGTTCGACTCAACCTTGGGTGGCCTGGACCTCTCGGCTCCGTGCTGTTTGAAATGCAGTGCCGACGACTCCAGAAACAGTGACTTGACAGCTGCTAGCGGGGACAGGGTGTCCAGCTGCTCCGCTCCAAGTAAGCACAAGATGTACTCTTGTAAGCTGTGCAACTTCTCTTCACGCTATTCCAACCATCTGAAACGACACATGAAGACCCACAACGGAGAGAAGCCCTTTAAGTGCCCACATTGCCCCTATGCCTCTGCCCAGCTGGTGAACCTCCAGCGACATGTACGCACACACACCGGCGAGAAGCCTTTCAAGTGTGAGTACTGTGCCTTTGCCTGCAATTCTCTGGGCAACCTGAAGAGGCACGAGCGTATGCACACCCAGGACAAGCCAAACAAGTGTGACCTCTGTGATTATCGTGCCAACAACAGTCGTAACCTGAAACGACACATGATGGGCCATGAAATGGAAGAGTCTTCTGTAGAACCAGAAGGTAATTCATCAGAAATGCCTGGGAAGCTGTTGGAAGTTCAGGTTGATGCACACAACTGACACCAACAATCTGATGTCCTATACTAATAGGCCGTTGTCCGTGCTCACTGATACAGAAATATTTTGTAAGCAAAGTTTCAACCGTACATGCAAAGTAGTCAAAAGATTCAATCCTGAATTAGAACAACCCATTTTCATCACACACAATCCACCACAGGGACACTGTGGTTATGTTCACACTACACTGTAAATGAAGCTAGTCTGGTTTTTCAGCTCATATCCATTTTTTATTTCACTGTTCAAATTAATTTTGTAGGCTATTCAATATGAGTGTGTGCAGATACTTATCCTTCATCTGCCCCAAATATCCAGAATTAGTTAAAATTGTCGGACAGATATGGTCGAATAGACCCCAGTGAACACTAAGAGCATGCTGGCAGCTGGACTGCTTCACATTGTTCCAGTGCAAGATGTCTGCAAGTTTCACACCCAGTGATGGCAAGGAAGCGACACAGAACATGAAAAATTGGGGTTGTTTCTTTGATTGCAATCAACACAGCATCAGTATGTATGAAATTCCAAGCTGTAGAGGTGTTTTGATGCAAAACAGTGGCTTGACAATATCAGAATGTCAGGGGGAGGGACACGGCATTTGATTACTTACATCGACATCGGACTGCAAAGTTGTCTTACAGAATTGTGGAGCTTGAGATGTGCTACTTCTGTTGGAAAATACGCCACAATTAGGTTGTAATGGGATAGCGTCAGTTGCTCCGGGTGCTTATTAAGTCCTCCACCACCTTGCTGTCTTTCCATTTGCATGCTGAGTCAGTCCTGTCTTGATTTTGAAAACTAAGAGATGACAAAGGTCGCATAAACATGCACAACAACGTTAACTGGGGAAAGTTTCTGAACAATAATTGTAATTCAAGCATTTTATATATATATATATATATATATATATATATATATATATATATATATATATAATTATACACACACACACATACAGTGTATATATACAAACATACAGAGATAGGAAGTCAAATATGTTAAAAGTTGATTTAGCCAGGAGTCCTGTTTAACTGGTAAAATCCCCCTTTGTGTTGGTGTCGTCTCATAGACTAAGGCTGCCTAACAGCATGGCATATTTCCATCTGTCCCTTGCCATGTGTATCAGTTGTTCTCTGTCCAGTTCCTTACATTACTCATCCAGAATGATGATCTTTCCTCATGCACATTTTCTTTCAATCTTTCTTTCTCTAATATATTGTAATATCTTGTAATTGTGTCTTTCTATGTGTGCAAAGTATTTATTTTCTTCTTTTTTATTATATATTGTCCATGTCAAGGGTTTTACTCAATTTATGTAGAACCTTGTTATTCTTTCTTTCTCTGTCCATTACTGGCAAGCTAAAAAAAAAAGAGAAATGGATGGTGACATTTTACACTTTTGGTGATTTGATGCCCTCTGGTGTCCAACTCTGTGAATTGCAGTGCAGGAGCGAAGTCTTCTTGGTGCTTTGTCTGGTGGTTGCATGATGCCTTGGTCTTTGTTCCAAGGAGTTTATATTCTTTCTGCCTTCCTGAATCAGCAAGGGGGATGGAAGTGATGCAAGGCTTCTTCCACTGCACTCCACTGGCCCGGTGTCTCCCTGGTGTACCTTTTAAAATGGTCCCCTTTAAAAACTTACAATGCCTGCATTGTGCAAGTCTCCCATCTATCTATCTATCTATCTATCTATCTATCTATCTATCTATCTATCTATCCATCTATCCATCTATCCATCTATCCATCTATCCATCTATCTGTATATGTGTGTATATGTGTGTATATATATAATATATATAATCATGGCATTCGTAGTCTGAATCACAGTCTGATTGTATGGGTGGTTACCTACAAGGTAACGCTTGTGGTTGGTCAGCAAGTCGGCTAACATCCGCCACGGTGCCCTCTTTCAGTTGCGAGAAGCAGATCATAGAATGGTTGAAATAGTTATACTGTCAAATAATGCAAAGAGTACGCGACACGTGTTTTGCCCTAATTCTGGGCTCATCAGGCGTACACACACGCTGCATCCCCTCTCGGGAATCGAACCTCGAACGTCAGCGCCAGAGGGGCCTCTGGCGCTGACGTTCGAGGTTCGATTCCCGAGAGGGGATGCAGCGAGTGTGTACGCCTGATGAGCCCAGAATTAGGGCAAAACACGTGTCGCGTACTCTTTACATTATTTGACAGTAAAACTATTTCAACCATACATATATATATATATATATATATATATATATATATACTGTGTGTATATATATATATATATATATACTGTATATAAAATGACATTCATAGTCTGAATCACAATCTGATTGTATGGGTGGTTACCTACCAGGTAACGCTCGTGGTTGGTCGGCAAACATCCACCATGGTGCCCTCTTCAGTTGCGAGAAGCAGATCATATATTATATATATATATATATTATATATCTATCTATCTATCTATCTATCTATCTATCTATCTATCTATCTATCTATCTATCTATATATATATATATATATATATATATATATATATATATACATTTATCTTTATATATTTATTTATAAGTGTGAATGCTTTGGAAATGGATGTGCGGGTATATCCATATAGATTTTATTTATTACTATATATATATATATACGAGCTGTATATACCCGGCGTTGCCCGGGGCAGAAGTAACCTAATCGGTCAAACACTTACATATATACCAAAGTAAACCTAATCGGTCAAACAGTTACATATATAAAAAAAGCGAACCTAATCGGATAAACAGCTTCATATATACAGAAGCGAACCTAATCGGACAAACAGCTAATCTATATACATAAGCAAACCTAATTGGTCAAACAGTTACATAAATACAAAAGCAAACCTAATCGATGAAACAGCTTCATATATACAGAAGCGAACCTAATTGGTCAAACAGTTATGCATGTGCAGAATAATTTTACAAAGATTATGCGTGTTAACAATCATTAAAAAGAAAAGATTGAGGAACTCTTCTTCTATATGTAATGAAGCTAGATGAAGCTGACTTGACGAAGACGTAGGTGGCATAGATTGGTTTTTCTAAAACAGAAGAAAAAAATGAGTATCTATTATTATTTTAAATTAGAATGAAAATGAGAACCTTGATTAGAGATAGATTATCCGTATTAAAATATGTGCATGAATAAACTTTTGCTAACTCTCTAGCAAAAGTTTATTCATACAAATTGGCATGGGATGGCTTTGTGAAAAAGTAAAAATTAGATAAAAATAAATTGAGAATGCGTACTTCGATTTGACTGAGATTATCTGTAATGATGAAAAAAAAGTTTAGTATGTTTTTTTTTCCATACGGGAAGGATGTAAAACCTTACATAGGCACCCTTCAGCCCGTACTGAAGGGTACTGTCAGATTCTTACTGACTAAAAAACACCCTTTTTATTCCACAGCTACCCCAAAAACCACTATTAGGCATTACTTTGGGGTGGCAGTAGTTTAGTTATGAAACAGCTGGGTCCTGAAAAAAATCTGTCTTATTAGTGGCTTCATCACATATAGAAGAACAGTTCCTCAATCTTTTCTTTTTAATGATTGTTAACACGCATAATGTTTGTAAAATCATTCTGCACATGCATAACTGTTTGACCAATTAGGTTCGCTTCTGTATATATGAAGCTGTTTGACCGATTAGGTTTACTTTGGTATATATGTAAGTGTTTGACCGATTAGGTTACTTCTGCCCCGGGCAACGCCGGGTATATACAGCTCGTATATATATATATATAGCAAAATACCCGCGCTTCGCAGCGGAGAAGTAGTGTGTTAAAGAGGTTATGAAAAAAAAAGGAAACATTTTAAAAATAACGTAACATGATTGTCAATGTAATTGTGTTGTCATTGTTATAACTGTTGCTGTCTTTTTATATATATATATATATATATATATATATATATATATATATATATATATATATATATATATATATATATATAATATACACACACACATAAACATTTATATACATATACATATATATACATATCTACATATACACATGTACATATATATACACACACATACATAAACACACACATAAGACTTACTGAGTGAAACGGGCTTTCATTGACAATCATGTTACGTTATTTTTAAAATGTTTCCTTTTTTTTTTTCATAACCTCTTTAACACACTACTTCTCCGCTGCGAAGCGCGGGTATTTTGCTAGTATATATATATATATATATATATATATATATATATATATATATATATATATATATACATATACACACATACATGCAGTTTTAATAACACAGAAATCAATATAAACATTAACATCATTATCATATGAGAATATGAAGTAATATATAAGAAGCACATTTCATATAAATATAAATTATTAAACAGTAAAATCTTCTTCTGTAATTTGCTACCGTGGCAATTTGTGTGTCTGTCCAGGATTTTAAATGACCTGTAGCTCGCAAACCGTTGCACCTATACACTTGAAATGTGGTACACATATAGTACGTCACGTCTACTATCTGCTTTACGGGTGATGATTGTTTTAGTCTTTTTATCTTTATTTTATTTTATTGTACAATCAAGTCCTATCTGCGCACAGCAGGGCAGCCGTGGGCGGATGCGTATGGTGTATTCACTCGATGTTATCGTGCATTGCGCTGTCAGTGGTATTTTGATAAAAGAATTTGAACAACATATAAGAAGCGTATAAATTATTAAACAGTAAAACATTAACATTTAAGAAGTAAAGTTACATTAAGTACTACTGCTGTGCCTTCGGGTATACCTCATTTTTTGTTTGCCCATTACATGCTTAAATGTATACATTTTTTGGTGCACCTACCCGAGAACACGCGACATATAACCGAGCGTGGGAGAAGCATGGATTTTAAACACGCGTTGAGTTGATGTGCTGGTCTCCCTCGTGAAATAACTGGTAATGTTTGACTAAAATCTACAGCGAGTAAAACGACATTAGCTCCTATTTTTTTTTTACGATCTCTGAGATGTTGCTTTTTTCGGTTCAAGGCTTCATAAGCTCTTTTATGTTGTATGGTGTACTTATCCCAAACCATCATCTTTGAATGTTGCAAGACTTTCGCCTTGTATGTAGATCGGGGTAATTACATTCATTGCATTCCTAGTCTGAATCACAATGTGATTGTATGGGTGGTTACCTGGCACTGTAGGGTTGCCACCCGTCCTTTAAAATACGGAATCGTGCCGCGTTTGAGAATGAAATTGCTCGTCCCGTTTTGAATCAATACTGGACGGGATTTATCCCGTATTTTTTTTATCATTTTTTTTTAAAGCAGCGTCTCATGCAAATCATCCCACACGCATTTTATGAAGATGCCTCCTTTCCTACTTTTGATTGGGTAATACTTGATGTCATCGTTAGTTTGATTGGTGTTTTTAACTGTCCAGTGAGTAGGGCGTGTCTTTCAACCGTAAGCAGATTTTTTGCACTGGTATCACTGACCTCGACGACGGCGACGTTATACGTCAAAAATAAATTACGATAAATGACGATTTTAGCGATACTTTATTACGACGGCGGCTACATAGACACGATCAAATAAAAACAAAAAAATCAAATAATCATTCTACTTTTTCAAAACGTCAAAAAAACGACGGAATGAAAAAAAGGCCCACCCGACGACCCACCCATTCCATTTTATATATATATATATATATATATATATATATATATATATAGTAAGTTCCCTCCATAATGTTTGGGAAATACACATTTTTTCTTGAATTTCCCCCTCTGCTCCACAGTTTAAAGTTACAAATCAAACACTTGTTATAACTTGAAAATTTTATTAAAGTGCACACTGCAGGTTTTCATTTCAGGGAATTTGCATACATTTCATTCACGCCATCTGTTTTCTGCATGGTCACATTTCAGGGCATCATAATGTTTTTTTGACACAGCAATTGCTGGTCTGTTAAATCCATCATATTTAGTTCTTTGTCTCGTATTCCTGTCATGCAGTAGCTGCTTGAAGTCTGCTGAGGGGCTTCTCTGGTGATGCTCTGCCAAGTCTCTAATGCAGCCATCTCATCAGCTCCTGCTTGTTTTGGGGGCCTTGTCCTCTTAAGTTTTCTCTTCAGCATATGGAAGGTCTGTTCGGTTGGATTTAAATCAGGTTACTGGCTTGGCCATTCAAGAAGTTTCCAATTTTTAGCTTTGCAGAACTTCTGTTTTGCCCAAGCAGTGTGTTTGGATTCTTATCTTGTTATAGGATGAAGTGCAGTCCACTGTGTTTGGAGACATTTACTGGAACTTGAGCAGATCAGATTTTTCTACACACTGTCAGCAGTTCCATCATCAGTTCCATCATCAGTGAAAGAGACGTGTGCCAGGACGTCAAGCCATAACACCCCCACCACCATGTTTAACCGATGAGGTGGTCTGCTTTGGACCTTGGACAGTTCTTTTTTTCCATCTCCACACGTTGCACTTCCCAACACTCTGATGCAGGTGGTTCTTTGTCTAATCTGTCCACAAGACATTTTTCCAGAATTCTGAAGGCTCTTTTAAGTCCTGCTGGTAGTCCTCTCTGACACATTCACATCTGCCTCTTCAAGACTGTTTCTGATCTGTTAGACGGGCATTCTTCTGTCCTCAGTAGTGTCATTGTCCCAGAAATTATGGAAGGCACTGAATCTATCTATCTATCTATCTATCTGTGTGTGTGTGTGTGTGTGTGTGTGTGTGTGTGTGTGTGATATTAGGGCTGTCAGAGTAAGTGTTAATGCATGCAATTAATTACACATTATTTTTCCATAAAAGCATTCTCCACTTGCCCAGTTTGACACCCTTTGACTGCGGCCCTGACAAGGTCAGCATTACTTGAAAAACTAATCTCCACTTTTAAAGATTGTCTATAAATTGCCTTGTTAAACATTGAATTGCTGCGTAAACATGGCCCTATATCAGTGTAGTTATACACCTGACCAGCAGCGCTCAACCTGTGTGGTACACAGACAGCTGTTAGGTGGTATGTGAGGAAACCAAAAAAAACAATTAGTACAGAGTGGGATTTAAAAAGATCGTTGGTTACACAGAAGCCAAACCCGAGTCCCCATGCTCAACTGTGGTTCGATTCTGCCATTTTGTCTCTTGGTGCTCAGCCCAGGGGTGTTGTGGGAACTGTAGGAAGAGATTTGTGTATGTGAGTAGTTTTCAATTTTAGTCCTGGGGGGCACTTGTGGCTGACCGCAGGGGTTTTTTTTTTTTCTCCCACCAGTTTCACCATAAGTGCATCATTTTTGCATTTCTGTTGCTTTGACCCTTTGGTCATCTGACCTACTTGTATTGGTATCATCGTAAGGGTTTCTTTTTGCTCAGTCCTCACTTCTGTTTCTGTGGATGCTTCTTACTTCTATCACCACTTGCCCCCATCCACGTGCTCTCAGCTTAATGTTGGCATCAGGGTTCTTTCACCAAGTGGTTCCTGGTCTAGTTTGTTACCTTTTGCTTTGGGGTTACATGTCAATGTCTGACCTGCCACGTTTGAAGCTGAGTTTTGCAAGATGTGCCTGAGTCATCCTCATCTTTTCAGGATTTCCTCTTCCATGAGATGCTACTGTGTTCATTTTGATGATCTTTCACCAATGAATGCGTGGATCTTCCCTGTGGTGGTCTCTGTTCCTTACAGAAGAACTGACTTAATACTTGAATTTGGAGCTTCGGCGCTCCAGATGTTCGTTAGATAGATGAAGGCTGCCCTTTGCCTTGCTCATTCTAGCTTTGATATCCATATGTGTGCCTCCTTGCTTGACCACCATACTGCCAAGGTACCTGTTGTCTTCTACCTCCTCTTCCAGCTGCTTCCTCATTTTACATTCTTAACAATAGTAGTGTGAACGGTATCATCAAATTTGAAGTTTGCTCGTTTTCTTGAGCATTTTTGATATACAGGCTGGTCTCTGGTGACATTAATTGCACAGTTACAGACAAGCACACAAAACTACAATATTACTATTCAACTTCGAATGAAATTGGTTGGAGTTTGAGGCCCTGAGTTAGTTGGTCTTCTGTTGGCTCCCTCTCTTCACATTTCACTCCTGTTTGGGTGACATTTAAGGAAAGAAATGAAGCAATTTAGAGGAACGAATCTTAAAAGAGAAGTCAATTAAAATGAAAGGAAAAGGAGTTAATTAGGAGCAAAAACAGGTCACTAATCAAGAAAAGGGTGAGAATGAAAACCTGCAGCCACTGGGGCCCTCCAGGAGTGGAGTTGGGGACCCCTGGTGTAGCTGTTGGGAAGGGGAGGTCAATCGGCAATTAGCGATGGGTGTTTGTGACTGTGTTAGGCCTTTACCCAACTCCGTGAGGTACCTAATCAATATATAAAAATATAGGATGCTTAAGTATTAACATGCCATATATGCCAGTGGCTCATTTTAGTTATTTATTTTGTGATATACAGTAATTGCTTCCCTGTCATTTTATGTATTTCTGTAAAATCTTTGTATATAATTAGAATGTTTCTCTGTCTGTATGTTCCCTATACAATCCTACACCCTTTGACTGATCCTGACCACATGCTCTCTAGGACCACGTGGACCAGATAGACTACATTGGAACACAAAATCGTGACCCTGGAGCTCCCAGTGGGGTTTTTTTTTTTTCCTACGTTTGCTTCAGTTTGCACACCAGGGCCCCCTGCTGGCTCAGAGCAAATGAAACATCTGAACAGACAGAAGCCTGACTAGCAGACTAAATGAGCAGAGCTTAACATGACTTGCATGGGCAATGCCATGTGTTGATAGATAGATAGATAGATAGATAGATAGATAGATACTTTATTAATCCCCAAGGGAAAATTCACATACTCCAGCAGCAGCATACTGATGAAAAACAATATTAAAGAGTGATAAAAATGTAGTGCAAGTTAAAAAGTGCAAGGTGGAGAGTATGAGGCAGGTATAACAGACAATAACTTTGAATAATGTTAATGTTTAACCCCCGGGTGGAATTGAAGAGTCGCATAGTGTGGCGGAGGAACGATCTCCTCAGTCTTTCAGTGGAGCAGGACGGTGACAGCAGTCTGTCGCTGAAGCTGCTCCTCTGTCTGGAGATGATCCTGTTCAGTGGATGCAGTTGATTCTCCATGATTGACAGGAGTCTGCTCAGCGCCCGTCGCTCTGCCACAGATATCAAACTGTCCAGCTCCATGCCTACGATAGAACCTGCCTTCCTCACAAGTTTGTCCAGGCGTGAGGCGTCCCTCTTCTTTATGCTGCCTCTTCAGCACACCACCGTGTAGAAGAGTGCGCTCTCCACAACCGTCTGATAGAACATCTGCAGCATCTTATTGCAGATGTTGAAGGACGCCAACCTTCTAAGGAAGTATAGTCGGCTCTGTCCTCTCAGTATTGGTAGTCCAGTCCAATTTATCATCCAGCTGCACTCTCAGGTGGATGGGGTCCATCAGGGGGCCTGGTCCTCCTAAAATCCACCACCAGCTCCTTGGTTTTGCTGATGTTCAGGTGTAGGTGGTTTGAGTCGCACCATTTAACAAAGTCCTTGATGAGGTCCCTATACTCCTCCTCCTTCCCACTCCTGATGCAGCCCACGATAGCAGTGTCGTCAGTGAGCTTTTGCACGTAGCAGGACTCAGAGTTGTATTGGAAGTCTGATGTATATCGGCTGAACAGGACCGGAGAAAGTACAGTCCCCTGCAGCGCTCCTGTGCTGCTTACCACAATGTCAGACCTGCAGTTCCCGAAATGCACATACTGAGGTCTATCTTTAAGATAGTCCACGATCCATGGCACCAGGTACAAATCTACTCCCATCTCTGTCAGCTTGTCCCTGACGAGCAGAGGTTGGATTGTGTTGAAGGCGCTAGAGAAGTCCAGGAACATAATTCTTACTGCACCACTGCCTCTGTCCAAGTGGGAGAGGGATCGGTGTAGCATGTAGCTGATGGCATCCTCCGCTCCCACCTTCTGTCTACTGTTATATAAAATGGAATGTCGTGTGATTTTTCAGGGGGCTGTTGGTGAGGCCTGATCAAGAGGAGAAGTGCAGCGCAACACAAAGAAGAATCAAAGGGTTGTTGGTTAACTCCTGCTTTGTTGGCTTTTCTTCATAGTTTAAGGGCTATGGTACTGCCCAACTTGAACTAAGAGGACAAGTCAGACATGACAGCATTCATGGTTACAACCCAGCGTGGGGTTACCACAATTCTGGACTCCCAAGAGCAGAGACATTAATAGAGAGACAGTGTAGATGACAGAGGGGACAGCTAGCAATAACAACAGGGTCACCATTTAAAAAAAGACAGAAACCTTTGCTTTTTCCCCAATATTAACCCACTCTACAAATATACCCAGACAACGGTGGGTACTTTGGCTGGTAAGTAATAAAGCATTATGCATTTTTACTGATTTTTTTTCCAACTTCTATACAAAATTAGGTTATAGATGTTGGAGGGAAAAGAACTCATTCGTAACCCAAGGACTCTCTGCATTCATTTTTTAGAAACTAACCTGGGAAGAAAGTGGGTTTGATTTTCTTTGCAGATTCTGAACAGAATTATGGCAACCCATCAGCCGGCCTTTGACCGAAAGTCCGTGGTTGAGGTTGCTTGACGTGGGCTGTAGGAGTTTGTAGTGAGGCTCAGATGGAGAGAACCTGCAGTGAAAAGAAGCTGCTCTTGCAATCCGAGGAGATTGGGGACTTCTCCTTTAGTCCGATAAGATGGTCAGGGCTGTGGAGTCGGTACACAAAAACCTTCAATTCACACTCTGACTTCTCAATTTATGGTACCTCCAAGGGCTCATTTATACTTCACGCTCAGAACGCATACGCGCCCGCATCATGGCCGCCGTGCGTTCTGAGCATTCATTTGATGTGTTCTCTGAGCAGGTCCTCAGAAATTAACGCGATGCGTGCGCGAGTTGCAGTACCAGCAAAAATTCGGAGGGCGCAGTGTGCTAAAAGTTGGAATGTGACGTCAGAGTCTCTGTTTACTATCTACATGTGACAGAAAGCCGCTTTGCGGATCCTACGAGATCGGTGTACTCGCTTTGATATTCGATAAATGGTTTGATGTGGTGAGGCAAAATGCCGACATACAGATGTATTCATGGTGCTTTTATATTCAGGCGTCGCATATTCCCGATTGTAATGACACGATACATTTTAAAATTCTCACATACCGTCTTCTGTGCCGTCTTTTTTTCTAGGGCTTCCTCTGCCCCTGACAGCAGCGAATCGCCAGCAATAGATCGCCACACTGAGCACATTAAATGTATGATATTCCAACTCTCTGAACATTTAGAATCCTTAGATTTATACTTGATATCACTTTCATGACGAAAAGCATTAAAGTATGTGTATTACATTTTACAGTTAAATCGGTAATTTTGTTTAAATAATGAATACTGTTAATAATTACACACATGGGGTGACACAGTGGCGGAGCGTTAGCGCTGCTGTCTTGCAGGGAGTCACGTCGCTGATATTCCCTGTCTGGAGTTTACACGTTTTCCTGCTGGGTTTCCTCAGTGTGCTCCAGTTTCCTTCCAAAGATATGCAGATTTAGTGACGCTAAAATGACGCGAGTGTATGTGTGTGCTTGTATTCACCTTGCGATGAGCCGAGGCCTCGTCCAGGGATTGTTTCTCACTCGTGTCCAATGCTTGCTGGAATGGACACATCCCTGGATTTAATCAATAAACATCCTTTTCAGAGATATTGCGGTAAGGTGTCATCGGAATTTAATGGGTGTTCTAGGCAATTCACAACACAGAGAAGCCGAACATGTTCTCACCGTGATAATATCTCGCACTGCCACCTGGTGGATTCCTCCAGATTTACGTAAAGTACGCGCGCAGGTATAAACACTACAACGCTTGTGTAGCAGGAGTGTCCGCTGCAGCATGCGTCGCATCGCGTGAAGTAGATCTCCGGCCTAACTCTTGACTCCAACATTTTAATTTTTGGTACCGCTGACTCCAACTCCATTTACTGTGTTGGTGGAAAGTACACAACAAACAAGATAAAAGGCATTTCATCACTGCCATTGTGAATCATCAGGTTACTTTTTAGCACCCTAACCTGTTGAAGTTCAGGTTGTGGCTTACAAACATTAAACATAAGACTAAAGTTAAAAGGACGCTATATGTTTAACTAAAGTCTAGAAGAAGAAATGTTTAATCAAATCTGTACATGTGAAATTGGAAATCTGAACACATTATAGTTTACACTTAGAGTGAATCAACTCCAGTAACCCAATACAGTGGAACCTCGGTTCACTAACGCCTCGGAGCATGTACAAATTGGGTTACGACCAAAAAGTTTGCCCAACTTTTGCATCTGTTCACGACCACACACTCGGTTGCCGAACAAGCCAGTTTCCCTTCCGGTTCGATGATTTCCGTACGTGTTCAGTCTCTCCCTGTGCAGCGAGCGTGAGAGAGAGCCCAAGCAGGGGTGTTTTGGCCGACACTTGGTGGGACAGAAGGGAGTGGAGTGACCAGAAGAAGTAAGTAAGCATTTAGTTTACTATTACACTGTGCATTCTATGGTATAATTAACTATTTTTGTGCTTAAAAATCTTTACAAAAATATATATTTACATACAGATTGTACGGTCCGGAATGGATTAATTGTATTTACATACAATCTTATGGGGGGAAATGACTTTGGGTCACGACCAAATCAGGTTGCAACCAGAGTTTTGGAACAAATTACAGTCGTGACCCGAGGTTCCACTGTAATTACTTCTGTGTCTGACTCCACAGCCCAGGAGATGTTCGTACTCTCCACTCTGAATCCGGGGGCCCTGTGTCTGAGAGAGTGCTGTCTGTGCACATTGATCACCGGTGACGCTGTTTGAAAGAACATTCTTGGCCAATGAGCTTTTGCTCCGCCTCCCTGTATCCAGTATCAGGGTTGTCGGCAGGTGTTCCCACCATTTCTGTTGCTATATATCTTTATATAGCAAGCTGTGTGTTCCAGATTGACTGACTTTATTGACAGACAAGAAATTCATAGCAATCTGCAGGCAGCCTAAGAAAAAATGGTGTTTATTAATGGAACAATTTCATGACCCTGCGGCCCAAGAAAATCCAACGCAAAAGAGAAAATAAAAATGGAGAAAACAGCAATGATATTACGAACGTAATAATCAGAATTGTGCAGGCTTAGTGCCGCTCAACGGCAGTTACAAGATAAATGGCGACATACAAGTCAGTGGCGTCGGATCGAGTGTTGATCCGATTTGTGTATTGCATACAAAAACGTGCAACACTCTGAATGGTGCTGTGAAAAAATATATGCCCTCTTCCTGATCTCTGTCTTTGGTTATTCATAATACTTATTTCTAACCTCTAAACAAATTTAGCATGATACAAAAGGCAGTCTGAGTATGCACGATAACCCATTTGTAAATAATCATTTGGTTTTTTGAAGGAAAAATGGTCACCAACACTTCTATCATCCATTTGAAAAAGTAATTGCCCCCTTAGGCACTCAGTTGATGGACCAGGCTTGATTGCTTGCTTGCTCGATTAGCTCTGTTGAATCTAAACTTTTGCACATTTGTGAAGTTTGTAAAAATTCTTAGTACCCCAAAATGAGAAACAGGAGTTTGAGTGTTGGTTCATGTGAAGGGAAAAAAATGAATTTAAATTATTTTAGGCTCCAATAACACAAAATGTGAGAAAAGTGAAGGGGTCTGAATACCTGATGAATCCACGGTGTTCACCAGTGCCAGGAGGAATGTGGGGTCTTTTGTCCACTAGCAGTCCCTACTCTCGCCTCACTGCCTTTCAGATCGTGCTGTAAATTTTCAGATCGTAATGATTTAAATTAAATTGGCCATTCACCCATTTATGCCGAAGGTTGAAATTTTTGAGTTTGTGCATGAAATATGTTGCGTAGAAAAATCTAAGGAACAAGAATTTGAAGAGAAAATTTTTTTATTACATTCCATTGTTGAGTTATATGGCATTCCAAAATTGGAAAACTAGGCAAATCCACTTCTTACATTATACATAACATATGCCATTATTGGAACGACAGTCACATTGGAGTAACATAAGTGGGTTAAGTGATCGATACTTTCAGTCTTTCCTTTTGTGCCCTAGGGTTGAGTATGAATCAAGGCACAAAGCAGTAGAGTTTGGTAGGTTTTGATCGGCCTCCTAAACAAGTTCTCTCTTCTACTTTTAGATGCTGTTGTGTCCGACCTGACCCTCCATGTGAACAGCAGCACAGACTTCCTTCAGACCTACAGCAGCCTGAAAGCCGACATGGATCCCCGCAGCCTGCTCGATTCCAGAGATGTGGCAGAGGAGTCGGACACCCTACCCGAACTCCTGTTCCCTTTCACATGTCGCCTTTGCGGCCTAGTTCTAGACGATGGCTTCATGCACGAGGATAGTTCGTCCAACCAGATCTGCAGCAAATGTGGCCAGGAGGTACTATCCCAGGAGACTCCCAGCAGCCCCGAGAAAACGGACAAAGTGTACTCTTGCGCCCTGTGCCCATTCATAACCCACTACCCCAATCACCTCGCCCGCCACATGAAGACTCACAGTGGAGAGAAGCCCTACAAATGCCAGCAGTGTGATTATGCTTCTGCCCACTTTGACAACCTCAAGAGGCACCAGCGGGTTCACACTGGGGAGAAACCCTACAAGTGTGACTTGTGCGATTACGCCTGTGGTAATCTGGCCAATCTGAAGCGGCACGAGCGCATCCATTCGGGCGCCAAGCCTTTCAAGTGCAGCGTTTGCAGCTACAGTTGCAACCAGAGTATGAATCTGAAGCGGCACATGCTGCGTCACACGGGGGAAAAACCCTTCAAATGTCAGGAGTGCCCTTACACTACAGGCCATTGGGACAACTATAAACGACACCAGAAGAAGCATGGCCATTCGACCGAGGGCTGGACTAAATTTCAGATGATTGAGGAGTCCTCGTAGTTGTGACTCTGTTGAGGGTTCAAAAGAAATGCACACTACTGGGCGGCTCACCAGTTGAATTCATATCCTCAGACTTGTTTGTTTCTTGGCCTTTAAATTTTGTGTGCCAGTCATGAAAAGCCCAGGGTTTGCTTTTTCCTGTTCTTTGATGGGAAGGGTGGCAGACAGAGGACAACAAAAAAAAAATACACGAGGAGGAGAGAAGTCCAGCGGAAAGGGAACATGTGTGGCATACTGCAAAACGGGGCCGTAGTCTGTGCCCATGTAAAAGGTTAAGAAATGGCAGGGTTAAACATGAAGGCCCTGAGTTCAGGCGTTAAATCAGCCTTTAGGAAAAGAGTGGGGTTGGGGGAGGACGGACTACACTGCCCATCATCCAGGCTGGATGGCTGCTCAACTTTTTTGTGTCCATTGGGTGATCGTAAAGGAACATTCTGGTTAGGATATTTAACATTTACAAAGTCCTGCCCCTGCCTTCCTTCCATGCCTTTGATGTTCCCAAAATAAAGTCATGAAACGGTTGATAAAAAAGAAAAAAAGTGAGAGTGAATAACTGGAGCGAATCGACACGCTCTTAGAACCGATGGAAATGTATTACTGCGTGTTAATCGGGTCATACAAAGGACTAAAGGGGTGGGAAGTGGCATTTAAAATTAAAGCAACGTTCCTTAATTTGCTTAATTTGTTTAGGACCAGCACTAATCCAGCCACGTGCAGAAATGTCCAGATCACCTAATAAAATAAAGTGCGATAAAAATGACTGGGATGAGCTGGGCCAATGAGGACACGCGAATAAGTAAGAGATAGATAGATAGATAGATAGATAGATAGATAGATAGATAGATAGATAGATACTTTATTAATCCCAAAGGGAAATTCACATACTCCAGCAGCAGTATACTGATAAAAAAAACAATATTAAATTAAAGAGTGATAACAATGCAGGTATAACAGATAATAACTTTGTATAATGTTAACGTTTACCCCCCCCGGGTGGAATTGAAGAGTCGCATAGTGTGGGGGAGGAACGATCTCAGTCTGTCAGTGGAGCAGGACGGTGACAGCAGTCTGTCGCTGAAGCTGCTCCTCTGTCTGGAGATGATCCTGTTCAGTGGATGCGGTGGATTCTCCATGATTGACAGGAGTCTGCTCAGCGCCCGTCGCTCTGTCACGGATGTCAAACTGTCCAGCTCCGTGCTTACAATAGAGCCAGCCTTCCTCACCAGTTTGTCCAGGTGTGAGGCGTCCTTCTTCTTAATGCTGCCTCCCCAGGACACCACCACGTAGAAGAGGGCGCTCGCCACAACCGTCTGATTTTATTGCAGATGTTGAAGGATGCCAGCCTTCTAAGGAAGTATAACCGGCTCTGTCCTTTCTTACACAGAGCATCAGTATTGGCAGTCCAGTCCAGTTTATCATCCAGCTGCACTCCCAGGTATTTATAGGTCTGCACCATCTGCACACAGTCACCTCTGATGATCACGGGGTCCATGAGGGGCCTGGTCCTCCTAAAATCCACCACCAGCTCCTTGGTTTTGCTGGTGTTCAGGTGTAAATGGTTTGAGTCGCACCATTTAACAAAGTCATTGATTAGGTCCCTATACTCCTCCTCCTGCCCACTCCTGATGCAGCCCACGATAGCAGTGTCATCAGTGAACTTTTGCACGTGGCAGGACTCCGAGTTTTATTGGAAGTCCGATGTATATAGGCTGAACAGGACCGGAGAAAGTACAGTCCCCTGCGGTGCTCCTGTGTTGCTGACCACAATGTCGGACGTGCAGTTCCCGAGACACACATACTGAGATCTGTTTGTAAGATAGTCCACGATCCATGACACCAGGTATGAATCTACTCCCATCTCTGTCAGCTTGTCCCTAAGGAGCAGAGGTTGGATTGTGTTGAAGGCTCTAGAGAAGTCTAGAAACATAATTCTTACAGCACCACTGCCTCTGTCCAAAGTGGGAGATTGATCGGTGTAGCATGTAGATGATGGCATCCTCCGCTCCCACCTTCTCCTGATATGCAAACTGTAGAGGTTCAAGGGCGTGTTGAACCTGTGGCCTAAGGTGGTGAAGCATCAGCCGCTCCATGGTCTTCACATGTGATGTCAGAGCGACAGGCCAGAAGTCATTCAGCTCACTAGGACATGATACCTTTGGGACTGGGGTGATACAAGATGTTTTCCAAAGCCTCGGGACTCCCCTGTTCCAGGCTCAGGTTGAAGATGCGCTGTAGAGGACCCCCCAGCTCCAATGCACAGACCTTCAGCAGTCGTGGCGAAACTCCATCTGGACCCGCTGCTTTGCTGGTACAAAGTGTCCTCAGCTCTCTGCTCACCTGTGCTGTTGTAATTATGGGTGGGGATGTCTTTCCTATGCTGGTATCAGCAGAAGGATGTGTGGAGGGTGCAATACTCCGAGGTGAGAGTGAGAGTGGGTTAGGGTGGTCAAACCTGTTAAAGAAGTTGTTCATTTGGTTTGCTCTCTTCACATCTCTCTCGATGGTGGTACCCCGCTTCGAGCTGCAGCCAGTGATGATCTTCATCCCATCCCACGCTTCCTTCATACTGTTTTTCTGCAACTTCTGCTCCAGCTTTCTCCTGTACTGCTCCTTCGCTGTCCAGAGCTGGACTCGGAGTTCCTTCTGCACGCGCTTGAGCTCATGCTGATCACCGCCTTTGAAAGCCCTTTTCTTCTGGTTCAAAAGGCCCTTGATGTCACTTGTAATCCATGGCTTGTTGTTAGCATAGCAGCGTACTGTTCTTACTGGATCTACAATGTCCAACCTCCTCAATGTTCGCACTATGTGACCCCGGCAGGATATCTCAGTCCGTAGTTCCATTCTCCCAGAGTATTCTCTGCCTCAGGGGTCCACTTCCTGAATGATCGTGTGGTTGTAGGTAGGACCCTAACTTATGGTTTGTAGTGAGGCTGAAGCAGAACCAGGTTATGATCTGCTTTCCCAGGCACAGGCAGCGGGGTGGCACTGTATGCGTCTTTAACGTTTGCATACAGTAAATCAATAGTCTTATTTCCCCGGGTGTTACAGTCCACATACTGGGAGAAGGCAGGTAATGTTTTGTCCAGCATCACATGGTTAAAGTCTCCAGCGATTAGCACAAGCACCTCAGGGTGCTGCGTTTGTAATTTAGCAACAGCAGAATGGATGATGTCACTTGCTGTGTCCACGTCTGACCAAGGAGGAATGTAAACAATAACAACAATGAAATGTCCAAACTCCCTGGGCAAGTAATAGGGATGCAGACATATGCCCAACCGTTTGATGTCCCTGCAGCAAGTGGAGATTTTGACGTTTACATTTCCAGAATTGCACCATCTTGTATTGACATAGAGAGCGAGTCCTCCTCCTTTCCGCTTCCCGCAGGTACTTGCGTCTCTGTCCGCTCTGTGCTAAACCCAGGTAGCTCCACGTTAGCATCTGGGATGGTGGTAGTTAGCCACGTTTCACTAAAACACAACTAACTGCATTCTCTGTAGGTTCTGACATTTTTCAACAGCACTGAGTGTATTGGGAGAAGGGTACTAAGGATAGAGCTGCCAGGTAAGAGGAAAAGAGGAAGGCCTAAGCAAAGGTTTATGGATGTGGTGAGAGAGGACATGCAGATGATGATGGTAACAGAGCAAGATGATGAGGACAGAAAGATATGGAAGATGATGATCTGCTGGGGAAACCCCTAATGGGAGCAGCCAAAAGAAGGAGACCTTTTTGTGAATATCGCATTGAATTTTGATTCCGTGTTTGGACTTGCATCGTGACAATACAACGTAGAACTGCCCGTGAGTGAATATCGTTTCTTTCTCTCTACATGAACTGTGTCTGACAATAGCATTCACACAAATGAGAAATGATTGAACTGTGTGTGTGGTTGTAAATGTTTCAGATGTGGGCGGGAATTTTTTAAATCTCTTTGCATAAAGACTTGTCTCGCGGGGCTTCAACATTTTTCTCGCGGGATTTCACTTTCCCCAAACAACCAATCTTTTAATTCTTGCGGATACGCCTCTTCATTGGAAAGAAACACAACTTTTCTCTGACGACAACACGAATTAGACGATCTACAAGTCTCCGACTTAACTCTTAAATCCAAACAATATATTCGATCTCTCTTTGCTGTTCCGTTATTTCACAGAGTAATAATTTCCATTTGTTTGTGCTAATGTGATCTTTACTATCATTTTTATGAGACTTTTGAATTTTAGTACTTCCATTATCTCTAACCTGCTCTGCCTGTGTATCACGCCAACGTTTTTTTAATTCTTTATGATGTTCTACTTTGTTTTCTATTCTTTGTCTTTTATTTCCGGCCCCGGGTGTGGTTAAATCTTTTGGCACAAAGACTTGTCTTATGGGATGTGAAAGTATCTCTTTTAAAAAGTCACGTCTCGTCTCTCTGAAAAGGTATCGTCTCGTCCCAAGATTTTTTTATCTCTCTATTATATAAAAAAAAAAAAAAAATCCTGGGAGAGAACGACTAGGGAGACGAGACGTGATCTTCATGTGAAGATCACGGAAGACACTTAAAAGACCCATGAGACGAAAGAGATTGGCCACGGAGCGTCTCGTGGGGACCTTAAACATGAGACTTTGTGCCAAGAGATTGACTCAGGACCGTCTCGCGGGGACGTAGAACATGAGATTAATGCAAGACACGCTCTACTTACAACCTAATAAGTGCAAGAACAGCAACACACTCGGTCATGTCAAGGGTTGTGAGATCCATATAAAGCGTATAAGGACAATACGTTATAGAAGAAAGAGCAGCGCAGAGAAAAGAGACTGAAAAGCATTGGAGAGAAAAAAATGCAAAAAAGAAAAGGTGCAAATTCAGAAAATAAGGAAAGTAATAATCCGTCCGGAACAAGTGGAACTGAAAAAAAAAATGCACGTCCAGTTGGGCTCAGAATTAAAAGACAAAGTAGAACTTCATAAAGACGTTCAAAAACGTTGGCGCGATACACATGCACAGCAGGTTAGAGATTATGAAAGCAGTGGAATTCGAAAGGCTCAAAAAGAAGTTGGCGCGATACAAATGCAGAGAAAGGTAAAGAATATGAAAGGAAAATTAGAAAATATAAAAAAAAAGAAAGTAAAGATCGCAAACAAACGGAAATTATTACTCAAAAAAAAGGGAAAATAATCAACACGGAGCAGGAAAAAAAAGGGAGCCAAACACATTCAGAGCAAGTTAGAGAAAATGAAAACTAGAATTCAAAAGACTCAAACAAACAAAACGTAGGCGAGGAACACAAGCAGAGCGAGATACAGAATATGAAAGCAGAATAAAACGACCGTGTCAAAACCGAGAAAGTAAAGATCGCATTAGCACAGACAAAGAGAAATTAGAACTGGGAGAAATAACGAAAAAGGCAAATAGAGATCGAATATAAGGACACGGGTGATATGTCAGAAGTATGGAAATATTGTAAGGGTTTGAAGTTTACAGTGGGGCAAAAAAGTATTTAGTCAGCCACCAGTTGTGCAAGTTCTTCCACTTAAAAAGATGAGAGAGGCCTGTAATTTTCATCATAGGTAGACCTCAACTATGAGAGACAAAATGAGAAAAAAAATCCAGAAAATCACATTGTCTGATTTTTAAAGAATTTATTTGCAAATTATGGTGGAAAATAAGTATTTGGTCAATAACAAAAGTTCATCTCAATACTTTGTTATATACCCTTTGTTGGCAATGACAGAGGTCAAACGTTTTCTGTAAGTCTTCACAGGGTTTTCACACACTGTTGCTGGTATTTTGTCCCATTCCTCCATGCAGATCTCCTCTAGAGCAGTGATGTTTTGGGGCTGTCGCTGGGCAACACGGACTTTCAACTCCCTCCAAAGACTTTCTATGGGGTTGAGATCTAGAGACTGGCTAGGCTACTCCAGGACCTTGAAATGCTTCTTACGAAGTCACTCCTTCATTACCTGGGCGGTGTGTTTGGGATCATTGTCATGCTGAAAGACCCAGCCACGTTTCATCTCATCTCAGGTTTTCACTCAAAATCTGATGATACATGGCCCCATTCATTCTTTCCTTTACACGGATCAGTCGTCCTGGTCCCTTTGCAGAAAAACAGCCCCAAAGCATGATGATTCCACCCCCATGCTTTACAGTAGGTATGGTGTTCTTTGGATGCAACTCAGCATTCTTTCTCCTCCAAACACGACGAGTAGAGTTGTTACCAAAAAGTTCTATTTTGGTTTCATCTGACCATATGACATTCTCCCAATCCTCTTCTGGATCATCTAAATGCTCTCTAGCAAACTTCAGACGGGCCTGCACATGTACTGGCTTAAGCAGGGGGACACGTCTGGCACTGCAGGATTTGAGTCCCTGGCGGCGTAGTGTGTTACTGATGGTAGCCTTTGTTACTTTGGTCCCAGCTCTCTGCAGGTCATTCACTAGGTCCCCCCGTGTGGTTCTGAGATTTTTGCTCACCGTTCTTGTGATCATTTTGACCCCACGGGGTGAGATCTTGCGTGGAGCCCCAGATCGAGGGAGATTATCAGTGGTCTTGGATGTCTTCCATTTTCTAATAATTGCTCCCACAGTTGATTTCTTCACACCAAGCTGCTTACCTATTGCAGATTCAGTCTTCCCAGCCTGGTGCAGGTCTACAATTTTGTTTCTGGTGTCCTTTGACAGCTCTTTGGTCTTGGCCATAGTGGAGTTTGGAGTGTGACTGTTTGAGGTTGTGGACAGGTGTCTCTTATATTGATAACGAGTTCAAACAGGTGCCATTAATACAGGTGACGAGTGGAGGACAGAGGAGCCTCTTACAGAAGAAGTTACAGGTCTGTGAGAGCCAGAAATCTTGCTTCTTTGTAGGCGACCAAATTTTCCACCATAATTTTCAAATAATTTCTTTAAAAATCAGACAATGTGATTTTTCTGGATTGTTTTTTCTCATTTTGTTTCTCATAGTTGAGGTATACCTATGATGAAAATTACAGGCCTCTCTCATCTCTTTAAGTGGGAGAACTTGCACAATTGGTGGCTGACTAAATACTTTTTTGTCCCACTGTGAGTCAGAGAATTTCAAAAACGTGTTTTTACCTCACATGCATTTATTGGTTACTTTACAAAAAAAAATTATTAAGTGCTGATGCCGTCGATCGTATTGTCTGTGCTGAAATTCCAAACAGAGAGACTTGTCCTGAATTAGGGTACAAAGTCACTAAACACACGTCTCACTGACCTCATTTCAAACATTCAGCACGTTGGGACTCCAAAGATTCCAAATGTTGTTTTTAACGAAGTTCTGAAATAAAAGTGAAACTAATGAAATAGCAACAATTCAAGGAAAAAAATCAATCTTAAAAGTGTGTATCCGGAAAACCAAACATGGGGGTTGGCGAGCGAAGCCCCCTAGTATAATAGAGAGAAGTACATTTTCCAAATAACAGCAGGTGTTACCTGTGAAAGTTAAAAGTCAATCAAAGCAGAAATCCACAATTTAAAAGCCAGACTAGAGCCGTGCAGATGTGACGTTTATTTATTTTTCCTCCCTGTCTCACTTGCTCTTTCCACAAGTCTCTCCCTCGCTGTCTCTCCAGCTCATCCCATCGGGTGTTCTCAGCTTGCTGGTAGCTGTGGTCCAGCCTTTCGGTTCTCGTCCTAAAAGCCTCACTCGGCATCTTTTGTCTTCCACCAAACTCTCCTGGCATCCATCGGATCCCGAGAAGGAACTTCCCGATCGGCCCTTTGCTTGATGAGTCGAGCACAGTCCACCCTTTGAGCGCCACCCGCTCTCCTCAGACACCGTCATTCGGTCTCCCATTTCTGCTTATTTTTCCTTTCCATGGTTTTTCTCCTTTGTTGTCCTTTCCGTGTTTCCTACGCCGACTCTCCTTTTATACTGTTAGGGATACAGGTGGGCTGGAGTAGATTACAGACCACCCAGCGCACTAATGAGGGGATTGATCAGACCGCACATATCTGCACGTGATTACCACTCTGGAGCTCCTCCGCCTCGCACACCTACACCCCTCTGACGCCTGAGCACGCCTTTATTTTATTTTAAATTCGGGGAGAATGTGCAGTCAACCTGGCATGGGAATAAAACCCCTGATTCAGGATCCATGAAGGTGGGCAGCAGGCCCTCAAGCGATGAGTATATTTTGTGAAAGGAGAATTTCATTCAGTTCTGGTTTATGGATAGCAGCGCCTGTTGATACGACTGGGTGGCCCTCTTTACACACACAGGATGACCATTTTAGAAAAGAAGGTTCATCTCCCCAAGTTTTTTTGTGTCAGGTGTGTCCAACTCTGGTCCTGGAGGGCCACAATGGCTGCAGGTTTTCATTCTCGCCCATTTCCTAATCAGTGATCAGTTTTCGCTGCTAATTAACTCCTTTACCCTTCATTTTAACAGCCCTGTTTTTAAGGATTCGGTTCTCTGAATTAGTTTCTTCTCTTCTTGGCTGTACCAGTCATTGCCTCCTAAGGACAACATGGTATCAGCTACAGGAAGGGTGTCCAGCTCTGGTCCCAGTCGGACGCAGTGGCTGCAGGTTTTCATTTTAACCCTTTCTCCTAATCAGTGATCAGTTTTTGCTGCTAATTAACTCCCTTACCCTTCATTTTAACAGCCCTGTTTTTAAGGATTCGGTTCTCTGAATTGATTGGCTGCCATTTAATGAAGAAACAAAACACAAACGAGACGTGAAACGAGCCGACAGATGACCAGCTAAACTGGGATTTCAAACTCCAGCCAGTTTCGTAATGAGAAGCCACTTCTTGCTGTTCCTTAAAGCCACCATTGAATATCAGGACTTGTCGTTCTGTCACAGCAGACTGTTGATTTTCTGTTTTTTTTTTGTTTAAGACCACCATCAAGATGTTTTGGTGACCTGAGCAGACCAACATGACCGAGACCTTCACCTTTCTTTTATTTTCAGGTTAGCTGGTCATGTGGTGGCTTGTTTTGTATCTCATTGGCTGTTCATTAAGGAAAAAGACTAAAGGGGTCTGAGTCACGTCAATTAAAACTGAATCAGCAGCGAAAACGGCTCACTAATGAAGAAGATGGTTAGAATGACAACCCACGAGGACTGGAGTTGGAAACCCCTGGTTTATGTGCACCTCAATAGTCCCGTTCCTAAGGTGCCACGTGATCCCTTCTTCTACTGTAGAAAGAGGAAATCGGGTAACAGATGCAGATTTCTGACCCAGTGATTGGGCCACGGAAACCCGTCGTCTGCGCTCTCAGTCTCTGCTTGTGTTCCCTTTTGCACATTTCCAGCAGCCACGGGCAGAAAGCGATGCGTTTCCCAAGAGAAAGTGCTTGGCTGATGGAATTATTCCTTCTCCTTGCTGTGAGAAGTCAAACAAAATGAGCCATTAAATGAGCTAACTAAAAAGATGACAACATGCAGGCCCCTTCTTCAGGCGAGACGGAATCAACTGTGTGTCGTAATCTGGTTAGTCAGCCAGTAAAAGGGCCATTGGACTTGACTTGTACCGCGTTAGCCATTATGAATGTAGTGACAACACCTTAGGACTTCTGCTTGCTGAAATACTTTGTTGTGAAATTATAGAAATTGTTAAATTAATATCAATGAGCTGAACATACAGTCGTGCTTGAAAGTCTGTGAACCCTTTAGAGTTTTCTGTATTTCTGCACAAATTTGACCTAAAACATCATCAGATTTTCACTCAAGTCCTAAAAGTAGATAAAGAGAAACCAAAATGAGACAAAAATATTCTACTTGGTCATTTATTTATTGTGTAAAATGATCGAATATCACATATGTGTGAGTGGCAAAAGTATGTGACCCTTTGCTTTCAGTATCTGCTGTGACCCCCTTTGCAGTAATAACTGTAACTAAACGTTTCCGGCGACTGTTGATCAGTCCTGAATTTTCGCCCATTCCTCCGTACAGAACAGCTTCAACTCTGGGATGTTGGTGGGTTTCCTCACATTATCTGCTCACTTCAGGTCCTTCCACAACATTTCGATTGGATTAAGGTCAGGACTTTGACTTGGCCATTCCAGAACATTCACTTTATTCTTCTCTAACCATTCTTTGGTGGAACGACTTGTGTGCTTAGGGTCGTCGTCTTGCTGCATGACCCACCTTCTCTTGAGATTCAGTTCATGGACAGATGTCCTGACATTTTCCTTTAGAATTCTCTGATATAATTCAGAATTCATTGTTCCATCAATGAAGGCAAGCCGTCCTGGCCCAGATGCAGCAAAACAGGCCCAAACCATGATACCACCACCACCATGTGTCACAGATGGGATAAGGTTCTTACACTGGAATGCAGTGTTTTCCTTTCTCCAAACATAACGCTTTTCATTTAAACCAAAAAGTTTTATTTTGGTCTCATCCGTCCACAAAACATTCTTCCAATAGCCTTCTGGTGTGTCCACATGATCTTTAGCAAACTGCAGATAAGCAGTAATGGTTTTTTTTGGAGAGCAGTGGCTTTCTCCTTGCCACCCTGCCATGCACACCATTGTTGGTGAGTGTTCTCCTGATGGTGGACTCATGAACATGAACATTAGCCAATGTGAGAGAGGCCTTCAGTGGCTTAGAAGTTACCCTGGGGTCCTTTGTGACCTCAACGACTATTCCACGCCTTGCTCTTGGAGTGATCTTTGTTGGTCGACCACTCCTGGGGAGGGTAGCAATGGTCTTGAATTTCCTCCATTTGTACACAATCTGTCTGACTGTGGATTGGTGGAGTCCAAACTCTTTATAGATGGTTTTGTAACCTTTTCCAGCCTGATGAGCATCAACAACTCTTTGTCTGAGGTCCTCAGAAATCTCCTTTGTTTGTGCTGTGATACACTTCCACAAACACGTGTTGTGAAGAGCAGACTTTGATAGATCAAAACTCAGGGTGTCCACTCACACCTGACTGTCATCCCATTGCTTGAAAACACCGGACTCGAATGTCACCTTCAAACTAACTGCTAATCCGAGAGGGTCACATACTTCTGCCACTCACAAATATGTGATATTCGATCATTTTACACAATAAATAAATGACCAAGTAGAATATTTTTGTCTCATTTTGGTTTCTCTTTATCTACTTTTAGGACTTGAGTGAAAATCTGATGATGTTTTAGGTCATATTTATACAGAAATATAGAAAATTCTAAAGGGTTCACAAACTTTGAAGCACGACTGTACAGTGCTAACTAATCTCAGGAGCGGTGTTGGGGTAACACGTTAAAAGTAACATGCAGTGCGTTGTCTGATTACTTATTAAGGTAACGAGTAACCGGACTCTGCTCCTGTGCACCTCAATAGCCCAGTTAATCACAGAGTCCCATTCCTAAGGTGCCACGTGATCCCTTCTTCTACTGTAGAGAGAGGAAATCGGGTAACAGATGCAGTGATTGGGCCATGGAAACCCGTCGTCTGCGCTCTCAGTCTCTGCTTGTGTTCTCTTTGCACACTTGCAGCGTGTGATCGAGAACAGGCACTTTAGTTTAATGGAGCCGTTTGAACCAATGCAGTGGCCGCTGTTCATACCGAGAAACTTGGGGGCTCAGGCCGAGGATATGTGGAAAGGGAATACGAGTCACTGCAGTCGTGCTGAAGGTGCTGAGAATGAGCCAAGTGTCGGTGTTCACAGAGTCTGCTGCTTCAGTGTTTTCAGATCTTTCAGTCGGATGTTTCTCTGGTGTTACAATGACAAGCAGTTCAGAAGTTTCAGAGGCCTTTAGTGACAATGACATGAAGTTTATGCTCAAGAGTCCATGTTTGCAGTGTTGGCCCTTCTTTCTTTCTCAAGACCTCTGCAATTCGCCCTGGCAGGCTGGCAATCAACTTCTGGGCCCAATCCTGACTGATGGCAGCTGCCCATCCACTGGGGAAGGCATTTTTTGTTGACTTGGATCTTACACTTGTTCTTGTTTTTAATAATTTTTGGGTGGTGAATCCAGAAATGACCCCGGGGTTTTGCTATCACGTCCAGTTTTTATGATACAGGGTACCCTCCATTTTTGTCAAAAAACATACAATGAAATAATAACTTGAATGTACTGTTTATTTAAATTTCTTTTCAAGGTTCTTTTATTTGCCATTTGTGCATAAAACCAACAGTCAAAGCACATTGGAATTCTTGTGCAGAGCTCTGTCCGAGTCGTAGTAAAAGATTAAAAACCAGTAAAACAATAATAAATAATGTAGTTTATTAGACCAGCACTGTACAGAAAGGTGGTAATATCTACACACAAAAAATATACAATAGGTATTGCACAGTTACAATATTGCACATTTCTCACTCGTCATTTACATGATAAGTGAAGTGAGGTAGCGTCAGGTTATTACACATACGAATAACCTTTATTGTTCATACAAAGGATTTATTGTTACTCTGACATTTTAAATGTTTTACTGTAAAAAAAAAAAAAAAATTAATCAGGTAAGTGGTTAGAGTAAAAATTTACACTTATAGCTTTTCCTGGAGTGTTCAGTATTAGGACAATCCCACCAGATGCTCCAACAATAGTCAGCCATTGTATGTACATCCCGTCTACCTTCATACCGACCTTCCATGACCTTCACATCTTGGTGGAATCGTTCACTTTGCTCATCACTGACTTACAAAGATGGCTACACAGAAAACGCACCTCGATGCTCATACTGCAACCAGGCATTGTGGAGCTCTGCGAGAGGGTCTGGACAATTTCTGTGTAATTATTTGCTTGTGTCTTTCCAAGAAAGTCCTTGACAACGGCTTTGAATGATAACCAAGCATTCTTTTCGACTTCTGATGTTGTCCTGATGAAATGTTCATCTTTGATGAGCTGCCGAATCTGTGGACCACCAAACACAGCGGCCTTTATTCTATCAAATGACAGGCTAGGAAACTGCTTCATCAGACCCCGCTTCATGTGCAGAGGCAGAAATATAATAGATAGAAATAGAAATGAATGGCAATATAATAGATAGAGATAGAAAGGAAAGGCACTATATTATAGATAGAAAGAAATAAATAAAAGGCACTATATAATAGACAGAAAGAAAGAAAAGGCACTATATAATAGATAGATAGAAAGAAATGAAAGGCACTATATAATAGAAAGAAAGAAATGAAAGGCACTATATAATAGATAGAGATAGAAATGAAAGGCACTATATAATAGACAGACAGAAAGAAAGAAATGAAAGGCACTATATAATAGATAGAGATAGAAATGAATGGCACTATATAATAGATAGAAAGAAATGAAAGGCACTATATAATAGAGATAGAAATGAAAGGCACTATATAATAGAAAGAAAGAAATGAAAGGCACTATATAATAGAAAGAAAGAAATGAAAGGCACTATATAATATACAGATAGATAGAAATGAAAGGCACTATATAATAGAAAGAAAGAAATGAAAGGCACTATATAATAGATAGAGATAGAAATGAAAGGCACTATATAATAGAAAGAAAGAAATGAAAGGCACTATATAATAGATAGAAAGAAATGAAAGGCACTATATAATAGATAGAAATGAAAGGCACTATATAATAGAAAGAAATGAAAGGCACTATATAATAGAGATAGAAATGAAAGGCACTATATAATAGAAAGAAAGAAATGAAAGGCACTATATAATAGATAGAGATAGAAAAGAAAGGCACTATATAATAGACAGACAGAAAGAAAGAAAGAAATGAAAGGCACTATATAATAGAGATAGAAATGAATGGCACTATATAATAGATAGAAAGAAATGAAAGGCACTATATAATAGATAGAGATAGAAATGAAAGGCACTATATAATAGAAAGAAAGAAATGAAAGGCACTATATAATAGATAGAGATAGAAATGAAAGGCACTATATAATAGAAAGAAAGAAATGAAAGGCACTATATAAGAGATAGATAGATAGAAATGAAAGGCACTATAATAGATATAGAAATGAAAGGCACTATATAATAGATAGAAAGAAATGAAAGGCACTATATAATAGATAGATAGATAGGTAGATAGATGAATGGCACTATATAATAGAAAGAAAGAAATGAAAGGCACTATATAATAGATAGATAGATAGAAATGAAAGGCACTATATAATAGATAGAAAGAAATGAAAGGCACTATATAATAGATTATCTATCTATTATATAGTGCCTTTCATATATACAGTATTTATCTAATGGGCTCTAAACCAGTCTTTTAAAGAAAAGGCACAATTCCTGGAAATTCTTAATTCCAGGAGGAATTCTTATTATATTATTATTTCTTATTAATTCTTATTAAATCTTGTCTTTCTACTGTCAAACATGCAAAACATTAAACGTACAAAGTTTGAAGTGTACAAAGTTTAATAATGATACAAATTATAATAATAATGATGAATAATAATCATATGAAATGAATAATAATGATGATGCTGATACCGTATATATTGTCAAAATTTATCTTTGAATGAGAAAACTGCTTACCGTGTTTCCCTGAAAATAAGACCGGGTCTTATATTAATTTATCGTCCAACAGATGCACTAGGGCTTATTTTCAGGTGATGTCTAGTTTTTCTATGAACAACAATCTACATTTCTATTATATAAAAAAAAAAAAAATCTTGGAAGGTTTGGACGGAGACGATCTGTGATCTTCTCGGAGAGACTTTAACGACTTGCACGACAAGGCAGTGAGACAAAAGGTCAGCTGCTGCACAGGCGTTTAAATGCTCGACACGCAGCTCGGCAGCAGGTTGATCCAACTGCGTAGCGTGCGTTCAGCCCCCCTTTCACAATGCGAGTGGCAGAGATGTGAAGCGGCTGGCACGCAGTGCGCCCCATGGTGATGGGCGAGTGAAGTGAGCCAGGGGGCACAATGCCCTAGTATTCTTGAACAAAAATCTCCGTTTATTCAAATACAGTCATGTCATCATCTTCTGGAACATCATTATAACTCTCCAAACCCCGAATCCCATTCTGAATTTCTTGTGACTCCATTGGCCCCAATCTCTCATGTCTAGCAACAGAGCTTTCCTTAAATGAGCGCCTCTTGTCCATGTAGCCTGCTCGCAGTGCATTCGGATATCCAACTTCTTCTCTTTGTAGAAAGCAGTAAGATTTTGCCCTGGGACTCCTCCACAATTCCTTTCTTGTACTCGACAGAACAGCTCTTTCTTTTTGCACTCATCTTGTCGGGAGTATTATTTATTTCCTGTTCATCTGTACACATACGGTAGCGGTAGGCGTTTATCGCTCACACAAAGGCGCCTGCGCCGGATCGTAACTAGGGCTTATTTTCAGGGAAACACGGTAGGTGTTTCGTCATTTACCCGACTCTGTTCAGTATTACAGTTCGTCTCAAGAACAATTCTTTCAATTACGTCATCACCAGGAAATAACTTCAAGTAAATACGTGGATCCTGGCTGTCAACCTTCACTTTTATTTCTGGCTGCCCCACAACATCAAAATGAGGTGTTGCTGGTTTATTTGAAGCAGGGTCACGCGAGTGAGCGCCACGTTTGGATTCATCAGAATTCCTTTTAGTTTCACTGCCTGAAGACAGACTCACTTCGACAGCACAGCTCACATCACTGGCAAGAGCGGGCGGCTGAAGAACGTATCTTGTGAGGTGCCATTATGAGGCTATAGGAGAGGGCGTGTCTACACTGTTGCCCAGGTAATGCTCAGACCTGACTCTTACATGAGACGCCCGTTGCCCGGGTAACGCTCAGACCTGACTCTTACATGAGACGCCCGTTGCCCGGGTAACGCTCAGACCTGACTCTTACATAAGAGACGCCCGTTGCCCGGGTAACGCTCAGACCTGACTCTTACATGAGACGCCCGTTGCCCGGGTAACGCTCAGACCTGACTCTTACATAAGAGACGCCCGTTGCCCGGGTAACGCTCAGACCTGACTCTTACATGAGACGCCCGTTGCCCGGGTAACGCTCAGACCTGACTCTTACATAAGGGATGCCCGTTGCCTGGGTAACGCTCAGACCTGACTCTTACATAAGAGACGCCTACACCGTTGCCTGGGTAACGCTCAGACCTGACTCTTACATAAGAGACGCCAGTTGCCCGGGTAACACTCAAACCTGACTCTTACATGAGACACCTGTTGCCCGGGTAACGCTCAAACCTGACTCTTACATAAGGGACGCCCGTTGCCTGGGTAACGGTCAGACCTGACTCTAACATAAGGGACGCCCGTTGCCCGGGTAACGCTCAGACCTGACTCTTACATAAGAGACGCCCGTTGCCTGGGTAACGGGCAGACCTGACTCTTACATAAGAGACGCCAGTTGCCCGGGTAACACTCAAACCTGACTCTTACATGAGACACCCGTTGCCCAGGTAACGCTCAAACCTGACTCTTACATAAGGGACGCCCGTTGCCTGGGTAACGGTCAGACCTGACTCTAACATAAGGGACGCCCGTTGCCCGGGTAACGCTCAGACCTGACTCTAACATAAGAGACGCCCGTTGCCCGGGTAACGCTCAGACCTGACTCTTACATAAGAGACGCCTACACCGTTGCCCGGGTAACGGTCAGACCTGACTCTTACATAAGGGACGCCCGTTGCCCGGGTAACGGGCAGACCTGACTCTTACATAAGGGACGCCCGTTGCCTGGGTAACGGTCAGACCTGACTCTAACATAAGGGACGCCCGTTGCCCGGGTAACGCTCAGACCTGACTCTTACATAAGAGACGCCTACACCGTTGCCCAGGTAACGCTCAGACCTGACTCTAACATAAGAGACGCCCGTTGCCCGGGTAACGGTCAGACCTGACTCTTACATAAGGGACGCCCGTTGCCTGGGTAACGGTCAGACCTGACTCTAACATAAGGGACGCCCGTTGCCCGGGTAACACTCAGACCTGACTCTAACATAAGAGACGCCCGTTGCCCGGGTAACGCCGTTTCCACTTTTACAGCTCAGGTAATCCCCGGCTCTAACGCGGACACGAGATGCGTCTCCACCGTTGTCTGAGTGACACTTAGGACCAACACTTTTAGCTCCGTGTTCACATTTGAGTCACACTCGGCTCTAACGCTGGGGAGGTTAGGATCAAACCGGTTCATGCTAAACATTAACATCCCATTCTGTAGCGGTTGCAAGATGCTTCACACCGTCCTAAAATGGTGATTTGTTTCGTTTATTTCAGGGACCCTGAAGAACGCACCCACCCAGCCACACACACTAAGATGAATCAACATTAACAAACAACACACATGTAAAAGGCCACCCAATTTCCCCAATGGTGGTAACACTGAACAAAAAGAAACCCAACAAAGCACTGAGCACAAAACGGCAAACCCTCCCAGTCTAGTCCAGCAGATTCAAATGGGGAGTGGGAGCGAGATGAACCTCCAGGGTGAACTCCCCTCTGAATGAGATGCACAGTTCTGTCCTAACAGCGTCCAGCTTTTGAGTGAAGATTTCAAGTGTTTGAGAAGACAAAGACGTGACCAACCAAGAAAGCAGCACACGAACAAGCAGACAGACACAGGACAAGAACATAAATCCAGAACGTGTGTGACGTAAGCTTGGTGGTTGTGGTCCAGCGGAGGCGGACATGTTGAGAAACACACCAACACAGCTGATCGCGATTTCCTCTCCTTTTGAAAAGCAGAGCCCCGATTTCCCTTCTTCCATCCAGCAACTCCTGCGACAGCCTGACGCCGCCCAATAGCACAGCACCTCCGGGGGCTGATGGGAATTGAACCCCCAAAACTGAAGTGCAGTGACACCCCCATGTGGCACCGTTACACCTTTCTGCGCTGAAATGTCCCCCAAGGCGCCGTCTTTTCCATCTCTTTAACTCTTTGAGGGCCTAATATTTGTTCCAAAAAACAGTTTTCTGAAAAGCACACAAAGCAATCAATTCACACAGAAATCAACACAAAACATCTCTGCCTGCGTGCTGTGGCCGCCAGTTCGCAGTCTCTTGGGGCTCAAGCCTCTCATGGGTGGCAAGATGGCCGACAGGAATGCTGTCTTCGGTGGCAGGGGACACAGCGGTGGTCACGCTCGTAGTGCAACACAATCTAGTTTGTACGTCTGGTCATTATCAGTGGCGGTCATTCCAGCCAAATGTTGCCGCAGCCGCATGACCTCCACGAAAAAGTGTTCGGCACCACAATCGGCTGATGCTGGTAGCTCATGATCCTTTTTAACAAGTCAAGAGTCCAATTCAGCGATAACATGTCAACCGTTGTCCATGGAGTATTTTGCTTTGCACATTCGCTTCGATATCTCGCCAGATGTCGATACCATTTTTGCCACGGTCGTCCCTAAACCTAACCCTAACCCACGGGAGTGCAGGGAATCTCGGACAAACCAACAAAGCAATGAGAGTCGAACTAAAAACGTAACGGCGGGTTTGGTCACCGTTTACAGCGGATTACCACCCTCAACGCCTCCTCCCGACAAGTCGACATCCGCCCTGAAAGAGTTAAACAGGAATCCACAATAAATGCTGGAACCTACCCAGGGTCACAAAAGGGTGTTGTTGGTGTGAGCGATGAAACGGGTTTAGTCCTGGGACAACGACGCTCTGGAGGATGGTGGAGATGAAGCAGTCGGGACTGTGAAAACAAACCGCTGTGGATTGGACAGAATGGCTGGCGTCTTTTGAACATGAAAGAGGGGGTGACCTTCAAGCGGTGGTCTCCTGAGAAAAGCTGAAAGATGAGCTGTAGGACATCAACGTGTGGAAACAGCAGGGCATCCAGGATTGGGAAGAAGGCAAAACTGAGGTGACTGCGGGGTTTTCATCGGTTAGAATTGCCTCCTAATGCTAACCGGCTTACGAGTCGATGAGATGGCAGAAGTGACCTCCTGCTGGTAACCATTGGTGGAGTCCTGTGTGACGGGAAGGCAACAACAACAGCATTTATTTCTACAGCACATTTTCATACAAATGAAGGAGCTCAACGTGCTTTACATGATGAAGAAAAAAGACAAAATAAATAAGAAAATTAAGTAATACATTAACATAGGATAAAAGTAAAGTCCGATGGCCAGGGAGGACAGAAAGAACAAAAAAACTCCAGACGGCTGGAGGAAAAAAAAAAAAAAAATCTGCAGGGGGTCCGAGGCCACGAGACCACCCAGCCCCCTCTAGGCATTCTACCTCACAATCAGTCATCAGGGCATTCAGGGTTCTCATTGGAAGAACTTGATGAGGATGGTCATGTGGACTTCTGGCCTTCAGTCCGTCAATGGAGGGACATCACGGGGCTTTGATCAGGTGGTCAGAAAACTGGAAAAAGAACAGCAGAGAAAGTAGGGGTGAGTACGCAGGCAGCTCTACTGCTGTATCATCGTGATATTCCTCTCTACTTCAGCGATAAGTGTGCTCATCAGGTTCATTAACACACACACACATAAATATACGCACACCACAAAAGTCCCGTGTGAAAGACGTATACACGACACGTTATTCTCCAGCACTTTAACCAACACAATTACCGTATCAATAACACGGGCACAGCCCATCATTCCCTGCTATTCCAAGAGACTTACATATTGTAGGCACTAACAACGTACGATGTCTTAGATAGATCTCAGACCTAAATATTACTTTGGGGCCACAAGCTTATTTTTGAACATACAAAGACTCAACATCCCTGGCTAGCTAGTAAATGTCTTACTGTGACGCACTGTCCTACCTACAACCACACGCTCATTCAGGAAGTGGTCCCTGGAGGTTGAGAAGGCTCTGAGAGACTGCTTTGGAACTACAGACTGGGATATCCTGCAGGGATCACATAGTGAGAACATTGAGGAGGTTGTTGACTGCACTACTGACTACATCAACTTCTGTATGGACATTGTAGTTCCAGTAAGAACTGTACGCTGCTATGCTAACAACAAGCCATGGATTACAAGTGACATCAAGGGCCTTTTGAACCAGAAGAAAAGGGCTTTTAAAGACGGTGATCAGCATGAGCTCAAGCGCGTGCAGAAGGAACTCCGAGTCCAGCTCAGGGTGGCGAAGGAGCAGTACAGGAGAAAGCTGGAGCAGACGTTGCAGAATAACAGCATGAAGGAAGTATGGGATGGGATGAAGATCATCACTGGCTGCAAGTTGAAGCGGGGTGCCACCATCGAGAGAGACGTGAAGAGAGCAAACCAGATGAACAACTTCTTTAACAGGTTTGACCACCCTAACCCACTCTCACTCTCACCTTGGAGTACTGCACCCTCCACCCATCCTTCTGCTGATACCAGCATAGGTGAGAGTTTACCCCCCACCCACAATTACAGCAGCCCAGGTAAGCAGAGAGCTGAGTGCCAGCAAAGCAGCGGGTCCAGATGGAGTATCGCCATGACTGCTGAAGGCCTGTGCGTTGGAGCTGGGGAGTCCTCTACAGCGCATCTTCAACCTGAGCCTGGAACAGGGGAGAGTCCCAAGGCTTTGGAAAACATCTTCCATCACCCCAGTCCCAAAGGTATCACGTCCTAATGAGCTGAATGACTTCCGGCCTGTCGCTCTGACGTGACATGTGATGAAGACCATGGAGCGGCTGCTGTTTCACCACCTGAGGCCACAGGTCTGCCACGCCCTCGACCCTCTGCAGTTTGCATATCAGGAAAAGGTGGGAGTAGAGGATGCCATCATCTATATGCTACACCGATCCCTCTCCCACTTGGACAGAGGCAGTGGTGCTGTAAGAATTATGTTTCTAGACTTCTCTAGCGCCTTCAACACCATCCAACCTCTGCTCCTTAGGGACAAGCTGACAGAGATGGGAGAAGATTCATACCTGGTGGTATGGATCGTGGACTATCTTACAGACAGACCTCAGTATGTGCGTCTTGGGAACTGCAGGTCTGACATTGTGGTCAGCAGCACAGGATAGCCACAGGGGACTGTACTTTCTCTGGTCCTGTTCAGCCTATATACATCGGACTTCCAATACAACTCGGAGTCCTGCCACGTGCAAAAGTTTGCTGACGACACTGCTATCGTGGGCTGCATCAGGAGTGGGTAGGAGGAGGAGTATAGGAACCTAATCAAGGACTTTGTTAAATGGTGCGACTCAAACCACCTACAACTGAACACCAGCAAAACCAAAGAGCTGGTGGTGGATTTTAGGAGGCCCAGACCCCTCATAGACCCCATGATCATCAGAGGTGACTGTGTGCAGAGGGTGCAGACCTATAAATATCTGGGAGTGCAGCTGGATGATAAATTGGACTGAACTGCCAATACTGATGCTCTGTGCAAGAGAGGACAGAGCCGACTATACTTCCTTAGAAGGCTGGCGTCCTTCAACATCTGCAATAAGATGCTGCAGATGTTCTACCAGACGGTTGTGGCGAGTGCCCTCTTCTACGCTTCTACGCGGTGGTGTGCTGGGGAGGCAGCATAAAGAAGAAGGACACCTAACACCTGGACAAACTGGTGAGGAAGGCAGGCTCTATTGTAGGCATGGAGCTGGACAGTTTGACATCTGTGGCAGAGCGACGGGCGCTGAGCAGACTCCTGTCAATCATGGAGAATCCACTGCATCCACTGAACAGGATCATCTCCAGACAGAGGAGCAGCTTCAGCGACAGACTGCTGTCACCGTCCTGCTCCACTGACAGACTGAGGAGATCGTTCCTCCTCCACACTATGCGACTCTTCAATTCCACCGGGGGTGTAAACGTTAACATTATGCAAAGTTATTGTGTTTTTACCTGCATTGTTATCACTCTTTAATTTAATATTGTTTTTTTTTTTGTATCAGTATGCTGCTGCTGGAGAATGTAAATTTCCCCTTGGGATCAATAAAGTATCTATCTATCTATCTATCTATCTATCTACCTGTTCATTACTGGACAGAGCTCTTCACCCTCAGCTCGATGAACCTTGCAGATCGGATCATATGGCACTTCCTTACTGCTCCAGGCGCTCATATTGTACCGAGCTCCCCTTTTGATGGGTAAGGAGCCCGTCACACACAAAATATCTCCTACTCTTAGGAAAAAAATAATTCTATTAGGAACGGCAAACGTCAGAATCTAAACCTCAATTTGGAGTCCCCAGATGAAATGAACTTTTGTGAATTTATGCTTGTGAAATAATCACCCAATCAATCTTTTCATCAATCACAAAAACAATATATATTATAACAATAAACCCCCTTTAAACAATTCCTATAAACACTATACCTATACAAACCCCTTGAACACTCTAATATATTACCCAGTATTCTGCGCAACAGCAAAGAAAGAAAGAAACGTGGTTCTGTTCAATAAGGGTGTGTACAAAAAGGCGAGCTTCAAAAGGGCGACCTCAATTGGGCGCGGCGAATAAAGTTAAACGCAACAAAATTATTACAGAAAATGTATTAGATAAAGGCAATGATTGAACGTATAAAGAGGCGAAAGCAAGAATATTAAAAAATCCAATTAATTAATACATGAACTTCTAACGAACTATTTCTAAAGCTCTCTACATTTCGTTGTTTTCTGCTCTTACTCATTGTGTTGTTACACTTGAAGCTGTAGATTATGTGCAATGCCACGTAGACATTTTAGTATTATCTACTATTATTATCTAAATTATCTACGAACGCCTTTATTCACTGCGCTCAATTGAGGTCGCCCTTTTGAACGCGCCCTTATTGAAGGATACCAAAAAGGTAACATCCTATTTCTGAACAACCCACATATCTTCACATTTACTTAGATCTATACAGTGGACCCTTGACTTATGAACTCAATTCGTTTTGCGAGGGCTGGTTGTAAGTCAAGACTATTTTTCCCATAAGAAATAATGGAAATACCCATAATGCATTCCGAACCTCCCACAGCAACACTTCCTTAACCTTTTCATAATAAAAAAGCATTGTATAATGTGCATAATTTACCAAAACACCAATAATTTTTCTAATGTACTAACCAAAAAGTTATAAAAAGTGCCTAGCCTACCAGAAACAACAATTCCATACTGTACTCACCATTTAATTTGACATCTGTGGGCTGCAGGAAGGAAGGACGAGGAGGAGAATGAAACAGAAGGTGGTTATTGTTTGGAAGGAGCCTCCTTATGCTAATCTTTTCTTTGTGAAATTGTCGAGATGGTGGATTTCGACATGCTTGTACATATTAGCGAGATCGGTCACACGAACACCACTTTCAAATTTCCACACAATTTCCTTCTTCATTTCGATTGTGATCGCTTTCTTTACCTTCGTTAGCTTCGCTTCCTTCCTTAGCAATTATCGAAATAAATTATATAAATCACTGCACTGACCGAAATTACATCCACAAACGCATGTATCTGGGCTCCGACTGACGCTTACGAACGCTCTCGGCGGTTTGTTTACAATCGCACAAGTGGATACACGTGATCGAATTCAGGTCGTAACGCAAGATGTTGGTCGTAAATCAAAATAAAAATTTTGGTCGTAACTCAAGTTGTTCGCATGTCAGGCCGGTCGTATATCAAGGGTCGACTGTATTACATTTATATATAAATTACAAGTGGGCACATACATACAATCCCTGCAATGTACCCCAGTCCTTTTTATATTAACTTTTGTTTAAAAAGTTGATCTTCACTCGGCCAGGGAGAACTGCAGTAACTCTAGCGACCAATCCTGAGGTGATGTCGCTGATACTTTTACTGAACTTATAGATAACGAGAAGCGATCTCACCGGCTTAGTGTCAGTTCTTTTGAGGAGGGATGAAAATCCGTCTCACCCGGGAGTCTCCACGCTAGTGTTCGTCCATGGCTGACGCCCACTCCATAACAGTCAAGACAAGATGTGAACTCTGAAGGTCCTTTTAGGTTGAAAGGAAATCCTATCTGTGCACCCAACAGTCCTCATTCCAGAGTCTTACTTGCTTGCAGCTCCTTGTTGTGTGCCTTCCCAGCTCCTTCTCTCCTGTTCACCTTCCTCTCCTTCTCATTTCTTGTTTATCTTTTTTTTCTCATACGCGCCTCATTGCCTTTTTATAGTCAGTTAACCTTTACGTATCGTTCGGCAAGGACCCACAGGTGTAGTTTGGCCCCCAACTCCCCTTAAAGAGATATCCCCAGTAAGTTATTCTCTAGGACCCTTCTAAAAAGAAGCAAGAGGCGAATCCAGCTAAAAAGTACACAAAACATAATATGTGACAACCGTTACAGTATTACCGTACTACTTCAATCACTCTAGATACGAAGATAAAGTATAGAAAGTGTGAAAGAAACCCCTGAGGAAGACAAAAATAGTTCAATCAATTAGATTTTTTATTCAGTCACAGATGAGTACATGGATTCTACGTTGCAAGGCAGAAGAGCAAAGTTCCATTATTCGATTGGCTTTTTATAATTTCTCCTTCCTCCACCTTCCCCTTATTTATCAAAAACATAATATCGTTTACTTAAGCATTTTATTTTATTACGCTAATGTTCTTAGTTTTATTATTTTTTTTACTTGTCAGATAGACCCTAAAGAAGGGAAGGCCATCTTTCCTGTGTCTAACAGACGCGTTCCTAAAGAGTTAGTGGTCCTCGGTCAGCTGTCTTATGACAGACGCCTGCATGAATAACCTGCCGTTAGAGCAAAACGGCTTTGTCAGCGGTTAGTCACTTGCAAGCAATTAATTTTTCTTTCACAAACGTTAAAAGCCATGGTATTTATTAAAAAGAAAAGCATAAAAGAAAATATGGATAGCAAATCTCTCTTTATTATAATAAAAAAAATCCTGGAACAAGACGAGATGTTTTAGCCTGGGATGACATGGGACTTTTTCAGAGAGAACACTTTCACTTTCAAGATGAAACTTTGTGCCAAGAGATTTAACCACAGCTCAGGGCCGGAAATAAAATACAAAGAGTAGATGACAAAGTAGAACGTCGTAAAGAATTTAAAAACAGTGGAGCGGTAAACACATGTAGAGCAGGTTAGAGATAATGAAAGTACGAAAATTCGAAAGTCTCAAAACTGCATTAGCTTGCATCAAGATCACATTAGTGCAAACAAATGGAAACTATCCATCCATCCATTATCCGACCCGCTATATCCTAACTACAGGGTCACGGGGGGGTCTGCTGGAGCCAATCCCAGCCAACACAGGGCACAAGGCAGGAAACAAACCCAGGGCAGGGCGCCAGCCCACCACAGATGGAAATTATTACTCGGTGAAATAACGGAACAGTGAAAAGAGATTGAATATATTGTAAGGCTTTAAACTTGAAGTCAGAGACTTGTAGATCGTCTAATTCGTGTTACCTCCTAATGAAGAGGCGTATCTGCAAGAATTAAAAGATTTGTTGTTTGGTGAAAGTGAAATCCACATACATGAGCGGCAGTGACACGCAGTGGCTGGTGTGTAGCGCAGGCTGGGGGGTTGGCGAGCGAAGACACCCTAGTAGTCTTTAGAAAAAGCTTACAAAAAGTTAAAAAGATGTCAGAGATGAATGTTTTGGGCGACTTGTGACCTGGCAATCGAATTTGTTCATGAGATGCTTCAGCTGACGATCAGATGAAAATGGTCGCACGTTGCTGGTTGTCCTCTCTTGTCGACGCTCTGCTGTCTTGTTGTTTTGTCTGTCGTATTTATTTTAAGAATCCATGGGGGTATCGCAACACGTGATTATTACATACAGTGGGAAAAATAAGTATTTGGACGCGTCAACGTTTTTCCACAGTGAATATATTTCTAAGGGGGCTATTGATATGAAATGTGCACCAGATATCAGCAACAACTTAACAGTGCACCCGGAAAGTATTCACAGCGCATCATCACTTTGTCCACATTTTGTTATGTTACAGCCTTATTCCAAAATGGATTCAATTCATTTTTTTCCTCAGAATTCTACACACAACACCCCATAATGACAACGTGAAAAAAGTTTACTTGAGGTTTTTGCAAATTTATTAAAAAAATAAACAATTTGAGAAAGCACATGTCCATAAGTATTCACAGCCTTTGTCATGAAGCTCAAAATTGAGCTGAGGTGCCTCCTGCTTCCCCTGATCATCCTTGAGATGTTTCTGCAGCTTCATTGGAGTCCACCTGTGGTCAATTCAGTTGACTGGACATGATTTGGAAAGGCACACACCTGTCTATAGAAGGTCCCACAGTTGACAGTTCATGTCAGAGCACAAACCAAGCATGAAGTCAAAGGAATTGTCTGTAGACCTCCGAGACAGGATTGTCTCGAGGTTCAAATCTGGGGAAGGTTACAGAAAAAGTTCTGCTGCTTTGAAGGTCCCAATGAGCACAGTGGCCTCCATCATCCGTAAGTGGAAGAAGTTCGAAACCACCAGGACTCTTCCTTGAGCTGGCCAGCCATCTAAACTGAGCGATCGGGGGAGAAGGGCCTTAGTCAGGGAGGTGAACAAGAACCCAATGGTCACTCTGTCAGAGCTCCAGAGGTCCTCTGTGGAGAGAGAAGAACCTTCCAGAAGGACAACCATCTCTGCAGCAATCCACCAATCAGGCCTGTATGGTAGAGTGGCCAGACGGAAGCCACTCCTTAGTAAAAGGCACATGACAGCCCGCCTGGAGTTTGCCAAAAGGCACCTGAAGGACTCTCAGACCATGAGAAAGAAAATTCTCTGGTCTGATGAGACAAAGATTGAACTCTTTGGTGTGAATGCCAGGCATCACGTTTGGAGGAAACCAGGCACCGCTCATCACCAGGCCAATACCATCCCTACAGTGAAGCATGGTGGTGGCAGCATCATGCTGTGGGGAACTGGGAGACTAGTCAGGATAAAGGGAAAGATGACTGCAGCAATGTACAGAGACATCCTGGATGAAAACCTGCTCCAGAGCGCTCTTGACCTCAGACTGGGGCGACGGTTCATCTTTCAGCAGGACAACGACCCTAAGCACACAGCCAAGATATCACAGGAGTGGCTTCAGGACAACTCTGTGAATGTCCTTGAGTGGCCCAGCCAGAGCCCAGACTTGAATCTGATTGAACATCTCCAGAGAGATCTTAAAATGGCTGTGCACCGACGCTTCCCATCCAACCTGATGGAGCTTGAGAGGTGCTGTAAAGAGGAATGGGCCAAACTGGCCAAGGATAGGTGTGCCAAGCTTGTGGCATCATATTTAAAAAGACTTGAGGATGGAATTGCTGCCAAAGGTGCATCGACAAAGTATTGAGCAAAGGCTGTGAATACTTATGGACATGGGATTTCTCAATTTTTATATTTTTTATAAATTTGCAAAAATCTCAAGTAAACTTTTTTCACGTTGTCATTATGGGGTGTTGTGTGTAGAATTCTGAGGAAAAAAATGAATTGAATCCATTTTGGAATAAGGCTGTAACATAACAAAATGTGGACAAAGTGATGCGCTGTGAATCCTTTCCGGATGCACTGTATGTAATCCATACAAAGAAATTAAAACACACAAGTCCATAAATGAAAAGTGGAATGATACAGTATTGAACACGCTTACTGAAATTTCATTTATTTATTTACTTATTTTCCCCGCTGGACACTTCATTAGCTGCCTGTCACTATGATGGGTGAGTTTGCTCAAACTCTTGACTCTGTTCTTTTGAGTTTGTCCGTTTCCCAAACAGAGTTTTTGATGTTTTCAGCTCTAACGTGTTCTTCATGTTCCAAGCTGTAAACCGGTTTGGCCACTTCTAGTCCCACAGCATTTCTTTCTGTTGACAGGTTGTAAAGTAATCGGATAACAGCTTGAAGCCATCAGCAGGTCTTCCCTTCCCGAGCTGTAAACTAATTTAGTCTTTGGTGCCACAGATGTCACTGTGCTTTGATCACTAACACAATTCGGATGCTTGGATGTTAAACTGTCCACACAAGTGTCCTGTATTTAAATTCATCTTGTTTGGCTTGTACAAAATGCAATGGAAAAACAGACACAAAATTTGCAGATTCTGCACACCACCACAATTGCAGACATGTTGTGAAGTCTCCACAATATGAAGGTCCTTCCATCAGACCACCAGTGCACCCCTCTTGTCTGCTGATTTCATGACCTCATCTTGGTACTGCCTGAGGTTCACCTTCTGTAAGGCTGGTCAGGAGAGTTTACTGGAAATCTGGATGGAGACCCGATTGATGAAACCAATCGATGGATGCAAGATGTTCAGTCAGCAGGGTCCAGAACTTCTGCTCAAAGTTACTCAAGTTTACATTTGCATTTATTTCCTTAGCAGAAGCTTTTATCGAAAGCGACTGGGTCATCAGAAGAGGTCAGAGACTGCATCTCCCTCACGGTACTCTGGTGTAGAGTGTACCATGGGGTGAGATCGATACGCCCCTGGGGATTGTCCACAAGTTTTTTTTTGGAACTGGAACGAAAGATGGGGGACCTTGCTGGGCCGTGACATTTACTGAAGTTTGATTTGTGGAGATTCAGAAAGCCTTCAGACCAGTCACTTTCCAAACACTTTATTGAGTTGGAGATTCAATTTGAAGTGGATGCCCATCAATCTACGCTCAATATGTCATGAAATCTCTCCTTCCTAGAAGCCTTCCGATCCTCCATTTAGGGTGTCACGGTTGTGGTGGGGTGTCATTGGCACTTTGTGCCTTTCACTAGTTCTGTTAATAGTGGAATGGCTGGATTTGTAATGCCAGCCAATGGTTCATGTGGAAGGGGGCACCTGGCTCATGGGGTGGGGGTAAAATAAACTGTAAGGGGAGCAAGCTGATTGTACTTAAAAAGTTTGGCAGGAGAAGAAGGGAAGGGAGCGCCATATTGGAAGGAGAGGTCCGCTACACCACCCGCTGAAGGACGTTAGGTTCATTTCGGGAGGTGTACTGTTCTTTGTCTTGTGTGTGTGGTGAATCTGGAAGCGGACCTGACGGGCCCACATAAGGGATGGGGTCTGACAGAGGAATTTAGAATGAGAACAATCTGAATGAGGACAGCCATTCAGCCCAACAAAGCTCACCAGTCCTATCCACTTAATTCTTCTAAATAAAAGATCAAGTCGAGTTTTGAAAGTCCCTAAAGTCTTACTGTCTACCACACTACTTGGTCACTTGGATGTCTGTGGTTCTCTGTGTGAAGAAAAACTTCTTAATGTTTGTGTGACATTTACCCTTAACAAGTTTCCAACTGTGTCCCCGTGTTCTTGATGAACTCATTTTAAAGTCACCATCTTGATCCACTGCACGAATTCCCTTCACTCAGGTCTCCTCTTCATCTTCTTTTCCTTAAACTGTAAAGGCTCAGCTCTTTTAATCTTTCCTCATAACTCATCCCCTGTAGTCCTCTAATCAGCCTAGTCGCTCTTCTCTGGACCTTCTCTTGTGCTGTTTTGTCCTTTTTTGTAGCCTGGAGACCAAAACTGCACCCAGGACTCCAGATGAGGGCTCACCAGTGTGTTATAAACCAAAAGTAGAACCTCATGTGACTTGTACTCCATAAACCAAGGCGCTATATAACCCGACATTCTGTTAACCTTGTAAATGACTTCTGAAAACTGTCTGGCAGATGATAGTGTCAAGTCCGTTAGTCAATCGAGCACAATTGTCAGAGTAGGGGGTCTGGGATCGGCCACAATCCACCTGTAACGTGGATCACCTTTAGATATGGTTATGGTGAGGAACAACCAACCACACTGACTGTTCCATATAGCGCAGTTTTATTTGAAACTCCTTTAAATCGTGTCGGTAACTGATTCGGGTGAATTTTGTTTGAAAGTCATGTATTTTTGTGAACTACTCTCCTAAAATGTATAAGCAATCGCTCACATGCTCATCTTAGAGGGAACGCTGGACACAGAGTTATCTTGGCTCTATACTTCAGGTCATTGTCATACTTAAAGGTGAACCGTCACCTCAGTCTAATGTTGTTTGCACTCTGGAGTGGGTGCAAGAAAACAGAAGAATGAGAGGAGACCCTTCAGTCCGTCAAGCTTACTTCTTTAGCTAATAACTAAGCTGTCTCTTCAAGGACCTCTCTGGCTTTGGCTGCATTCATCATTCCCTCAATTCTGACAAGTCTTCTTGTCCCCGCCGCTGAGAAGCCCCCTATGATGCTGCCACCACCAGGTTTCACTGTGGGCCTGGTATTAGGCAGGAGATGAGCAGTGGCTGGTCTTCACCAGACATCGTGCCCAAAGAGTTGAATTTTTGCCTCCAAGAATCTTTTTCTTCATGCTCTTGAGATTCCTCCAAGCAGGCTGCCATGCACCCATTACTCAAGAGTCTAGTCGCTCTACCATAAAGGCCTGATTGACGGAGCGATGCTGAGATGGTCATCCTTCCTTCAGTAGATGGCTTCTGAAGCTCTGTTAAGAGTGACCATTGACATATCTCCAACCTCCCTGACCAAGGCCCTTCTTGCCCATTTACTCAGAAGTATCCCCCTAGCAGGATGTTGCCACCACCACACTCCACCATAGTGATTGTATTAGGCAGGTGATTCTGCCCAAAGAGTTCAATGTTTGACTTCTCAGATCAGAAAATCTTTCCGCTCCTGTCCTCAGAGTCCTTTAAATGCCTTGAAATGCCCAATACCCACGAGAAGCTTCCACCAAGCCTGTTATTCAAATGGCTTCTGTCCAGCTATTGTACCATAAATGCCCGATTGATGGGTTGCTGCTGAGATGGGTCATCCATCCGCTACATTCTCCCAAATTAGCTGTGGATCTCTAAAATCTGTTAGAGTGACCATTGTGATCTTGGTCACCTCCATGAGTAAGGTCCTTCTAGCCCAGTTACTCATTTTAGTTTGTTAGCCAACTCCAGGGGTCCTGGTGGTTCCAAACTTTTTCCATTTCCCAATTCTTGAGGCCACTGTGCTCTTGTGGACATTCAAAGCTTTAGAAATGCCCTCACCCTGGTCTGTGCCTCATCACAATTTGATCACAGAGGTCTACTGGGAGTTCCTTGAACTTCCCGGCTTGGTTTTATTGATTTTTTTGTTGGACTTTCTATACACAACTCCATATGTGCCTTTCTGATCAGTGAATTCAGTTTTGGGACTAAAATCAAGTTCTGGATGCATCTTAAAGAGAACTAAAGCAAACAGGAGGTACCTGAGCACAACTTGGGAGTGCATGGCAAAGGGTCCAAATACTTTCAGGAATGAGAGATTTCAGGATTTTGATTTTTAATAAATGTGCAAAACTTTCTTAAAACACATTTTCACTTTGACATTAACTCTAGAGTCCCTGAAGCCTACAAAAAAAGTCGCAATCCTGGGCCACCTTAAATTCCTTCACACCTCTCCCATCGGCATCTTTTGTTTTGCAAATGGGTTGATTAGCACAAGCAGCCTGCTATCCCACCCCGACGGAACCGAAGTCAGTCGCAAACTTCTCCCAGCTCAAGTCTCTTCATCGTGGAGTGAGGTGCCTGGAGTTGTAGATGGTAAATAATGTTGTTATTTGGAACACATGCATTTCATGTGTGTTCCTTGTCAACAGGAAATGTTGACCACATAGCTAAAACACCACTTCAACACCATCTCTGCTCCTTAGGGACTTGCCAACAGAGATGGGAGTAGATTCATACCTGGTGTCATGGATTGTGGACTATCTTACAGACAGACCTCAGTATGTGGGTCTCAGGAACTGCAGTCTGACATTGTGGTCAGCAACACAGGAGCGCCGCAGGGGACTGTGCTTTCTCTGGTCCTGTTCAACCAATATACATTAGACTTCCAATATAACTCGGTGCTCCTGCCACGTGCAAAAGTTCGCTGATGACACTGCTACCGTGGCCTGCATCAGGAGTGAGCAGGAGGAGGAGTATAGGAACCTCATCAATGACTTTGTTAAATGGTGCGACTCAAACCACCTACACCTGAACACCAGCAAAACCAAGGAGATGGTGGTGGATTTTAGGAGGCCCAGACCCCTCCTGGACCCCGTGATCATCAGAGGTGACTGTGTGCAGATGGTGCAGACCTATAAATACCTGGGAGTGCAGCTGGATGATAAACTGGACTGGACTGCCAATACTGATTCTCTGTGCAAGAGAGGACATTGCTGACTATACTTCCTTAGAAGGCTGGCGTCCTTCAACATCTGCAATAAGATGCTGCAGATGTTCTGTCAGACGGTTGTGGCGAGCGCCCTCTTCTACACGGTGGTGTGCTGGGCAGGCAGCATAAAGAAGAGGGACACCTCACGCCTGAACAAACTGGTGAGGAAGGCAGGCTCTATTGTAGACACGGAGCTGGACAGTTTGACATCTGTGGCAGAGCGACGGGCGCTGAGCAGACTCCTGTCAATCATGGAGAATCCACCGCATCCACTGAACAGGATCATCTCCAGACAGAAGAGCAGCTTCAGCGACAGACTGCTGTCACCGTCCTGCTCCACTGACACACTGAGGAGATCTTTCCTCCACCACACTATGTGACTCAATTCCACCCGGGGGGGTAAACGTTAACATTATATAAAGTTATTGTCTGTCTGTATACCTGCATTGTTATCACTCTTTAATTTAATATTGTTTATTATCAGTATGCTACTGCTGGAGTATGGGAATTTCCCCTTGGGATTAATAAAGTATCTATCTATCTATCTATGAAACTTATTTCCAAGTTATAGTACTAATGACAAAATTTTGACATGAAGTGTATAAAGTGTGAAGACTTAAGTCCAAATATCAAATAAACACTTTCACAAAACATACAAGTATAACAAAACAAGTGCACTTTTATTTAAGAATATAACCGAAGAAAAAGAAAGTTGGGTAAGGGTACGACGCTGACACGACCACTTGGGTGGTGTAGAAGTAAGAACTGCTGACTCGTAATCAAGAGGTTGTGGGTTTGATTCCAGGTTCTTCATGCATTAACCATTTTGAGTAGTGAGCAGCTGTTATTATTACTATTATAGAATAAAAACATTTTATTTAAGTAGCCTTTTTTTTTTCTTATTTATTCAGTTTTATTCTCTCAGTCACATTCACCCTGATCTGACACTGTTAGTTTTCAAATAAAGACGTGCTATAGCAGAGGATGAGGGTTCTACATCGGAGAAAGAGAATAGAAGCCCTCCCTGCAAGAAACGTCCACTCACATATAAGAACAACGCAGGCGTAAAGGCGAAAGATGGCACCGTTTGGATGCAGCAAGAGGTTGGGCGTCGTCCTGCCAGTCAGTCTGCCAAGCACCTGCCCTTCAAAGAAACAGCAGGGCTTGCAGAGCTCACCAAGGGATTGTGCAAAGTCCTGTTTGTGATTATGTTTTACGATGGTCTTTATCTAAAAAACAACATTTACAGTATATGTTACTTACATAAAAGCCACATCGAATGTTGTTTACCTACAGTGGGTACGGAAAGTATTCAGACCCCCTTCAATTTTTCACTCTTTGTTATATTGCAGCCATTTGCTAAAATCATTTAAATTATTTTTTTTCCTCATTAATGTACACATAGCACCCCATATTGACAGACAAAAAAAAGAATTTTTGAAATTGTTGCAGATTTATTAAAAAAGAAAAACTGAACTATCACATGGTCCTAAGTATTCAGACCCTTTGCTGTGACACTCATATATTTAACTCCGGTGCTTTCCATTTCTTCTGATCATCCTTGAGATCCCCTTCATTTGAGTCCAGCTGTGTTTGATTATACTGATTGGACTTGATTAGGAAAGCCACACACCTGTCTATATAAGACCTTACAGCTCACAATGCATGTCAGAGCAAATGAGGAACTGCCTGAAGAGCTCAGAGATAGAATTGTGGCAAGGAACAGATCTGGCCAAGGTTACAAAAAAATCTCTGCTGCACTTAAGGTTCCCAAGAGCACAGTGGCCTCCATAATCCTTAAATGGAAGACGATTGGGACGACCAGAACCCTTCCTAGAGCTGGCCGTCCGGCCAAGCTGAGCTACTGGGGGAGAAGAGCCTTGGTGAGAGAGGTAAAGAAGAACCCAAAGATCACTTTGGCTGAGCTCCAGAGATGCAGACAGGAGATGGAAGAAAGTTGTAGAAAGTCAACCGTCACTGCAGCCCTCCACCAGTCAGGGCTTTATGGCAGAGTGGCCTGTCGGAAGCCTCTCCTCAGTGCAAGACACAGGACAGCCTGCATGGAGTTTGCTAAAAGACACCTGAGAGATTCTCTGGTCTGATGAGACCAAGATAGAACTTTTTGGACTTAATTCTAAGCGGTATGTGTGGAGACAACCAGGCACTGCTCATCACTTGTCCAATACAGTCCCCACAGTGAAGCATGGCGGTGGCAGCATCATGCGGTGGGGGTGTTTTTCAGCTGCAGAGACAGGACAACTGGTTGCAATCGAGGGAAAGATGAATGCGGCCAAGTACAGGGATATCCTGGACAAAAACCTTCTCCAGAGTGCTAAGGACCTCAGACTGGGCCGAAGGTTTACCTTCCAACAAGACAATGACCCTAAGCACACAGCTAAAATAACGAAGGAGTGGCTTCACAACAACTCTGTGACTGTTCTTGAATGGCCCAGCCAGAGCCCTGACTTAAACCCAATTGAGCATCGCTGGAGAGACCTAAAAATGGCTGTCCACCAACGTTTACCATCCAACCTGACAGAACTGGAGAGGATCTGCAAGGAGGAATGGCAGAGGATCCCCAAATCCAGGTGTGAAAAACTTGTTGCATCTTTCCCAAGAAGACTCATGGCTGTATTAGCTCAAAAGGGTGCTTCTACTAAATACTGAGCAAAGGGTCTGAATACTTAGGACCATGTGATATTTCAGTTTTTCTTTTTTAATAAATCTGCAACAATTTCAAAAATTCTTTTTTTTGTCTGTCAATATGGGGTGCTGTGTGTACATTAATGAGGGAAAAAATTAATTTAAATGATTTTAGCAAATGGCTGCAATATGACAAAGAGTGAAAAATTGAAGGGGGTCTGAATACTTTCCGTACCCACTGTATATTTCACTCAAGTGTCTGTGGTTCTCTGTGTGAAGAATAACTTCCTAACGTTTCTGTGAAATTTACCCTTCACTAGTTTCCAGCTGTGGTTCTTGTTGAACTCATTTCAAAGTCACCGTCTCGATCCACTGGACTAATTCCCTTCATAATTTTAAACACTTCAATCTTCTTTTGCTTTAACTGAAAAGGCTCAGCTCTTTTAAAAAATTCCCATAAATTATCCCCATATTTAATTTAGTTCTTCAAATTTGATTTACAGAATTTGCCCACAGCTGGTCATCAAGGCTATGTTGAAATCTTGTTTTCTCTGTAAAGTGCACAGTCATACGCCGATGCGCAGCAGAGCAGGTTAAGGCAATTCCTACTTAAAAGTTGAATGCCATAGGAAAACAAAAGGGTATTAATGTTCTAGAAATTTCCAAAACTAGCTGCTGTAATAAAACTTGTGTTATTACCATTATTAGTTCAGAGAGTCTCATTTGATTTCTGACTCACGGAGGTCCCTTTTAAAGGTTTGGTTTGATTGCCGCTGCTCCATGTGGCTAATGCATTCGGCCTTTCCCTTACACCAGTGTGTCTAAACCTTAATGCTCCAGACTCCTGAGACGCAGTTTTTCCTTTTTAAGTTTATTGATGACCCAATATAGCAGCAACTGAAAACTTTGATGAAACAAGAGCTGCGATGAAAGAAGGGGTCCCCCTTGGTGAAACAAGGAAACATTTCCCGCATCGCTGGCGATCACTTAGATGACCCACCACAAACCACTAGTGAACAAATGATGGTAACCTGGGTTGCGACTCCAATGGATTAGGTGACCCACTTGTGATCCAATAACAGAAACTAGCAATGTACCAGTGGCGCCATCCAGTGGCTGAGAAGCACAGCCTTCCGTGGACTCAGTGCGACTCCAGGATCGGTTTGCGTTACTCCATACTGGCAATTAAAGCATACATGTCAGTGACCTCTACACTGTGTGACCAACATATGAGCAATCTGACAATCCGAAATGTTGCCGTAACTTGGCGCATGACAGCACTGTGACTGGGGGTGGGAGAGGGTGGTGTTTAGGTGTTGACGGTTTCTTTTATTTTTTAAATTTCCTAAACAATTTTGAACCTCAAACTCAGCTGAACCTGTAAACAGTTTTTATTCACATCCAGAGTATACACACTCAAATTCACTCCAACGGAGCAAGTTCAATGATGCCAAATAAGCTCACCATTGGGATCCACAAGTAACCCCCATCTACTTTTTTTTTTGGCAGAATATTTTACAGGAAAAGGCCACAAGCACAAACCAAACCCGATCACAGAAAAACGGGAACAACATTGCACATTTCAAAATGGAATTTATTTGGCACCCGATTTGTTCTGAAAACGTTCATTTGTTCTTTAAGGTTGAATTTTTACAGGCAAGTGACAAGACAAAACATTTGGCATTTGTTTATAGGAATACGGTGCTTTAGAAAGCATGAACAAGAGAAAAAAAAAAAAAGCGCGGACCCCCACCCTGTGATAGACGGCAGGATGGCACACTTGTTCACTGGGTTCAATGGCAACCTTTCGAAATTTCCCACCTAAGACGGGCCACAAGTGTTCATCCGACAATACACGATGACCTGCACCCTCCATCGCCTCCCAAAACAGAAAACTCTAGAAAACAGGCAGACGTTTCCAACCGTGTATTTTTCACTTCTTTCCCCAAACAAAAGTAAGACACTGAATTTAAAATCTCATTTGAAATTTGTAAACATTTTGTATTTTAACTACAACATATTATGTAAACAATTATAGATTTTTTGTTGTTTTTACACATTCTAGAATACATTTCTTCTATTTACTTGATTACATTAACTATTAAAGGAATAGAATATTAGTAACAATGTTAGAATACTTTTTTTATGCATGTACATATACAAAAGTGACATTACTGTAATTTTATCATTTTTCTTAAAATTCATCCTTTGTGCAAAATGCTTCAGTAAACTACAATTTGGCATTCATGAGAAACATTTCAGAATTAGCAGAAAGAATGATACCAGTTAGGTGGATGAAGTCTCCTCAGACCCCGCCGGAGGCAGCTTCCTCAAAACGCTCTTCTGATCGGTGGCTCTGTGATCCATCCTTCAAGATATTGTGCAAAACAAACTGGTTCAACAAGTGCAAGTTTGATTAAAGGACTGGCTGAGCACACGTTAAGTGAATCCTGCAAGAGTTGACCACCCCACCCCACAAATCCCTACCGGGCAAAGCTGAAAAGGGCCGCATGGAAGATCTGATTAGAAAAATGAGAACGATTACAACCCCGGCCATACAACACAACACTGGCATGTAACTCACCCGTGTACATTAGTAAAGAAAACAAGAACAAAAACATAGGTATGTATGGTACCAGTGGAGAGGACAAACACATACGTCCAGATGTCACCTCATTGAAGGGTGGAGACCCACCAATAAGAAGCACTCGGGCATACAGAACACCATCCAACTGCCTTCTGGATTTTCCACATTACATATACCCTTGGCACATAAGGCATGCTGCACAAACGCACAACAGCCACTCCCAACTTAAAATTGTGCTCCGGAGTAGAGGCACACGTAATAAAAAGGTACATTTTTCTAAGCAAGCGGTTTCATTATTTACAAGAGAACATGAACTTGCAAACTACGCCAGGCATCGAGAGTGTCAGGTATTGTGTCAGTCCACCGAGTTATTTTCCGGCTTCTTCTCCTTTATCTATTTATTTTTGCGTGGAACGCTTACTCTTCTGTTCATGGCCAAAATAACAAGCCCACACAAAACATTTAGCAATTTGGTTCGCATCTACTTGCTAAAACAGCTTTAATGGAAAGAATGCCTAGGTTACTGTTCACAGTCGAAAGCATTGTTCTAGCTTATAAAACGTGGAGTACTGGCAAAGGCAAAGTCGAGTGCACAAGGGGGGCCCGGCTGTCAGCGTCATCGTCCGTCACAACAAAGTGAATGTTAAGCGAAGGGGGTGGCCAAAGAGTAGATTTCTGAGCTCCCTTTTATAAAACCTGACGATTTCCAACCTTGGCAAATGCAAACTTGAAAGCACACGGAGGACAACGAGGGGTAAGATTTTGCTGGCAAAAGAAAGGAAAACTTAAAATCTGCGGTTAAGTGCCTTCGAGTCAAGATGCCGATAGCCTAAACAGAAAGTTAGACGTTTCTTTTTCTTCCTTCCCTCATTCCAGATCACCATCTACTAACTGAAAATGCAGCATGACCAGTTCCATCCACGTGGCAGGCAATTCTGCAGAATTCACTTCAGAGTGGGCTTCACGCGACGTCGTCCTCCAGCCAGTTGTTTTACGTTTCTGACAATCTGGTTAGAGGTCATCATCTCCAATCCCCTCAAAGGCAAAGTTGCCGTGGAAATTGTTGCCACTGATGTCATTACCAGAGTTAGAAGTGCTGATTCCTCTCAGGGTTACTGAGGTAAGCTTGCTCTGTTGAGAGAAATAAAATAAAATAAATAAAACAAAAACATTGGGGTCTGCACATTCACCTCATGTCTTGAGCTTTCCTCCAGGTTCTCCTCCCACATCCCAAAGCACATGCATGTCAGGTTAAGTGGCAATTCTAAACTGGTCCCTAACTGTGTGTGTGTGTGTGTGTGTGTGCGCACGCATGAGAGACCCCAACGGACTTGGGCTCCTTCTTCAGCTATTCCTGCCATGTACCCGATTCTGCTGGGCTATTCTGTGGTCCATGACGTTCCTGAACTGGCACCACCACTCTCTAAAAGACTGCTAAGAGAATGGCACAGATGGTCTGACTTCTCGACTAGGATGAGGCTTACTTTCTAATTTAAATTTCCCATTTATTCCCTAAATACATGGACAGAGGGATGAATGAATAGATGGATGGACATTAAAGGTAATGTACAATACAAAGAGACTGACAGAAACAGGGAAAGCACTATATAACAGACATAGATATGGAAGGCACTATATGAAATGGATGGATAGACAAAGACATAAGGAAGGACCATACAAAGCAGATGTACATAACAGTAAGATGTTATGAAAGGTAGTACATAAACGGGATGGATGGATAAATAGATATGGAAGGAACTATAAAAATTAAATGTACATAACAGTGAGGTACAAAGATTTGGAAGGAAGTATGAAAATCAGTGTGGTATAGCGGGTCCACAGCTCATGTCATAAAGGCCATTTTTAAAATAAATAATCGCCGCACTCGCGGCTTAGTGAGGGGGCCTGGTGGTGTGTGGCTGAAGTGGTTCCTGGGATGATTTGTGATGCGTGCGTCTTGCTTAAGTGCACAGGTGAGGAGTCGTCCACATCCACAATTATTCCCGGGAGCCGCTGATTGCCCACAGTTGAATCACGTCCTCGTTATAAAGACAAGCGTGAGGTGGCTAGTAGAAAGAAAGAAAGAAAGAAAGAAAGAAAGAAAGAAAGAAAGAAAGAAAGAAAGAAAGAAAGAAAGAAAGAAAGAGCCGGAGGTTGTAGGAGAGCAGGAAGCAGCGTGGAGGGAAGGCTCGCAGGCAGGCAGCTGGACAGTGAGCCCTAGCACGGGTGTTTGGCCAACACTTAGGGCAGTTGGTAGTGGTTGCTCCCGCTGAGCAGTTTGTGAGGAGCGGGAGTGACCAGCGAGAAGGATGACTCACCATTGAAGACAGCGGGAGTTGGGAGGCTTGGAAGGAGAAGCCCCAACGTCAGCATCCTGGCCGTTGGGTTGAAAGCCAAGTCTCGATCTGGAGAGCGCTAGACCGAAGCCAGGGATCGGGAAGCCTCCAGATCAGTCGTGTTGGAAGAAGGTCAGGTGCTGGTAGGGTGACTCTCCTGGTGCGGGGCCCAGATGGGAGAAGCAGGGGAGCCGCCAGGTAAAGACGACACCGGGCTCTGTGGTTTTTAAAGGACTGCTTCCAGCATTGTTTTAACCTCGTGGTTTTAAAGGATCGTTTTTTTTTTCTATTATTTTAAACCTCCACTTTACAACCGTTTTATTGGGATTATTTATTTGAAGAAACTCTGATGCACTGCACCCTATTTATTTGGGCACTGTTGTTTTTGGTTGTTGTTTTTAATAAAAGCACATTGGCACTTTTTACGCCATCCCCTTGCTCCATTTGTTATGGCCTCACTGCCGAGCTCATCGGTGACATTACCAATGGTGTCGGGTTCAAGAGCTCCCTGAAGCTGCATTGGAGTGTGGAGAGAACCCGCATCGTCACAATCATCCATCCATTTTCCAACCTGCTGAATCCTAACACAGGGTCATGGGGGTCTGCTGGAGCCAATCCCAGCCAACACAGGGCGCAAGGCAGGGAACCAATCCTGGGCAGGGTGCCAACCCACCGCAGGACACACACACACACACACACACCCACACACCAAGCACACAATACGGCCAATTCAGAATCGCCAGTCGACCTAACCTGCATGTCTTTGGACTGTAGTAAGATACAAAGACATGGAAGGCACCATATAAAATGAATGGATGGACAAAGATATGGAATGAACTATAAAAATTAAATGTACATAACAATAAGATACAAAGGTCTGAAATGCTCCATATAAAAGGGATGGACAGACAGATATGCAAGGAACTATACAAATTAGATGGACATAACATATACAAAGATATGAAAAGCACTATATAAAAAAGGATGCCATAGACAGATATGGAAAGAACTATATAAATTAGAGAGATATAACAGATACAAAGATATAGAAAGCACTATAAAAATGGATGGATGGACAGAGAGACAGATAAGGATGGCACTGTATAAAAAGGATTGAAGGGATAGACAAATAACACAAGAAAGATGGGCCAAACCCCAAACTGTGTCCAAAACTTTAACTTAAAGTCCTGGCGGTCAACTCGGTCAAGAGGAGGACTGATACGACAAAAAAGAAAAGCTCAGCAGCCTGAGGATACAAACCTCCATGGATTATTGAATTTTTTCTTTTATCACTACTGGCATAACCACTCAATGATGCGACGTAGTAAGCTAAAATTTAACATCTAAGGCCACGGAGGTCTGGCCACATAATTATAAGTTTAAATATATCAATTCATCTTTGTTTTATTTAGTGCAGCTCACATAGAAGATCAAAAAAAGGGTCTTTATATAGCACAGAGATACAAGATTAGTGATAATATCTGAAAAATGTGTGGCTCACCGATAGCTTGACAACTGCTTCTTTGTTTGAGTCCGGGGAGTCCTACAAAAACAAAATAAATAAATGACAGATAATTCAGAATTAACACAATACCCTTAAATTGTATAATGTTACAGATGTATATGGAGGCTTACAAGCAAAGGAGGGGACTTCACAGCCTGCTGACTTTCTGAACGTCGTAAGGAACCATTATGCCGTTTCCGCAACATCTGGATAAAAAAAAAAAAAATAGGTACATATTTAAAATGTTCTATTAAATATCAGTCCCTGTGGCCCTTCAGCTATCTTCTAGAACTGTGTAATATCTCCACAATCCCACGTGATTGCCATCACATTTGTCTAAAATGCATCATTACCTCTTGTAAAACTGTAAACAGCTCAGAAAAAGTTATCACCAAGGAATGTGCTCCTTATTGTAATCTAAAGATATGCAGGTGAACTTTACCACTACTATAAACTAGTCCATCATCTCTGTACTTTTGTCCCCGATGCCCACCCATCCCAGTTTTTCTTGTTTTGGATGTAGTAGGTGGAAAATCTTGACAAACATGGGAAAACCTTTATGTGACCAGGAGTTAACGCAAGAAAAATTCCTAAGCCTGACACTTTGGTTTGTACAGTGCCTTGCAAAAGTATTCGTGTTTTGGTGTTTGTCCAATCTAGAATTAAATTAAACATAAAAGTATTTTAACTCTTTCGGGGCTGATGTCAACTTTTGTCAAAAGGAGGAATTGACGATAGTAATCAACTGTAAACTGTGACAAAACCAACCGTTATGTTTTAGTTGGACTCTCGTTGCTAGAAGGAAAGTTAGCTTCATTGGTTGGACCGAGATTTCCTGCACTCGTGTGAGTAGTAAGGAGCAAACATGAGGAAAAATGGCACCGACATAATGGTGAGAAATCAAAGCTAATGCGTAAAGCAAAATACTCCATGGAAAAAGTTTTGCCTATTATCTCTGAACTGGATTATGACTTGTCGGACTCCGATTTTGATACAAGGGTTCGAAAACGAATGTGAGGTTTCAGCTTCAGCTAACTAGTCCCCAGCTAACCGTGGTGTTGAACAGGTTCATGTAGCTGACATGCCTACGGCAATGTTCGCCAGGAGGACTGCCACTTAACAATGATAAGAGGTAGAAACCAGATTGCAATGCACTGTGACCGTGACCACTGCTGCTGCTGCCCCAGCCACACAAAGAGAGCCTGGCAGCAAGCCTGCCGCACACTCCTGGCAAACTGGCAGCCGCAGCATGCAGCAACAGACGTTTTATGTTGATTTCTGTGTGAAACCATTGCTTTTCAGAAACTGCAAACTGGCAGCCGCAGCATGCAGCAACAGACGTTTTATGTTGATTTCTGTGTGAAACCATTGCTTTTCAGAAACTATGTTTTTGGAAAAAATATTCAGCCTTCAAAGAGTTAAAAAGTACAGGAAAAGTTGGAAATTCATATGTATTCCTCCCCTTTACAATGAAACCCTAAACAAGTTCTGGTCCTACCAATGAATTTCAGAAGTCACATAATTAGTTGATTGGAGTCCAATCTAATCTGTGCAATCAAAGTGTCACATGATCTGTCACATGATGTCTGTTCGGAAAGGCCCCCCGACTCTGCAACGCCACTAAGTAAGCAACATGAAGAACAAGGAGCACTTCAAACAGGTCAGATACAAAGCTCTGGAGAGGCTGAAACCACGGTTGCGTTATAAAAAAAAAAAAAATATCCGAAGCTTTCAATATCCCACGGAGCACTATTAAATTCATTATAACAAAATGAAAAGAATATGGCACCACTATACACCTGACAAGAGAAGGCCATCCTGCAAAATTCACAGAGCGGGCAAGGAGGGTATTTTCTAATATTTTATTGAATTTATTAAAAGCAAGTAACATTCCATACAAGCAAGTCAAACTTGAAAGGAGGGTATTAATAAAAGATTCAACAAAGACACCATAGATAACACTGAAGGAAGTGCGAAGATCCACAGCGGATATGGGAGTTTCTGTGCATAGGACCACTTCAAGCCGTACACTACACAGAGTGGGGGGCTTAATGGAAGAATGGCCAGAAAAAAACCTTTGCTTAAAGAAAAATAAATAAGAAAACACAGCATGTGCATCAGCATGTGTCAAACTCCCCGAGGTTCTGTGGGTCAGATGGGGGTAAAATTGAACTTTTTGGCCATCATGGGAAAGGCCATGTGTTGTGCAAACCGAACACTTCCCATCACCCCGAGAGCATCATTCCCACAGTGAAGCATGGTGGTGGCAGTGTCAGGCTGTTGAAAAGTGGTCAGGATTGAAGGAAAGATGGATGGCACTAAATATGGGGCAATTCTTGAGGACAACCTGCTTCAGTCAGCCAGAGACTTCAGACTGTGATGAAGGTCCACCTTCAAGCAGGACAATGAATGAACCCTCAACACACTGCTAGAGTGACACTGGAGGGGTTAAGAAGGAAACATTAAAATGTCTTGGAATGGCCACGTCAAAGCCCAGACCTCAATTTAATAGAGAATCTGTGGCATGACTTGAAGATGGCTTCACAACAATGCAACCCACTGAAGTTGAAGGATTTGGAGCAGTTGTGCCTTGAGGAATGGACAAAATAATTCTTTTTAATAACAATTCTTTGCATATATATATAGCACTTTTCTCACTACTCAAAGCGCTCAGCAATTGCAGGTTAAGGGCCTTGCTCAAGGGCCCAACAGAGCAGAGTCCCTATTGGCATTTACGAGACTCGAACCGGCAACCTTCCGATTGCCAGTGCAGATCCCTAGCCTCAGAGCCACCACTCCGCCTGTGGAGCCCCAGTGGATAGATGTGCTCTGCTAATAGAAACATTCAACAGACCTGCAGCTGGAATTGCCGAAAAAGGGGGCTCTACAAAATATTAAAATTGGGGGATGAATTCATCTGCACACTTAGGAAGTCTGCTTTTTGTCTTAATTATTATTTGTGTCACAATAAGAAAATATTTTGCAGATTCATATTGGCAGATATGTTATGTAAATCAAATGGTGTTAACCGCCCTAAAAATCCATCCGAATCTCAGGTTGTAATGCAACAATACAGGACAAACACAGAGAGAATGAATACTTTGCTAAGGCACTATATGTTTATTACATTACAATGATATAGCGGGTTGGATAATGGATGGATAAATGCCAATAACAAAACAACAAGAAAATGAATTTGTGCAAAACTCCTATGTTACATAAATGATGTAAACAACACATTTCAAGTGCTAATTTTTTTTATAATTTTATTCATTTTATTGTAATCATTCATACAAATCGATCAATTTTTACAAAAAATAGGATTAAAAAACAAGTCGACCTCCACCCCTGAGAGAGAGAGAGAGCATGGCCAACGGGGTAAAACTTAAGGCTTGTAAACACCTAAATTGATGAGTTTAATAGGCCAGTAGAGAGGAATGGAGAAGAAAAAGAAATGTGGAGATAATTGCTTCCTCGGTGCTTTAAGAGCTTATTCTAAGATTTTATTGATTAGATCCTGCCAGGTTTTAAAAAAAAAAATCTGTACGGATCCTCTAAATCAGGGGTCTCCAATCACAGTCCTGGAGGGCCGCAGTGGCTGCAGGTTTTTGCTCCAACCCAATTGCTTAATAAGAAGCACTAATTGCTCAAGTAACACTTCTGCTTCACTTTAGTTGTTTCGCTCATTAAGATATTGAATGCTTATTGCTTATTTTCATCTTAAACAGCTGTATTCATTCAGTTTTTAATGGATCCTAATTAGCAATAACATGCGAATGACAAAAGAGACCAGCATTTCTCCATTTGGCTTGTTACCATTTACGCCAGTGTGTATTTATCTTGCATTATTTGGTTTAATTAAATACTTGGAAGGAAAGTAAAGAGAAAAAAGTGAATGACTGAGAATTGCTCGTCCATTTTAGCCTTCAAATCATTTGGATGATATCCTTAGATAGGGAAAGAAAGTCTAGGATATGAGAATGACCGGACATAGCAGAGTTAAAGCACTAACAAGCCATGAAATTAAATTATTGGCAGAATTGCTTTCTAATTAAGCAACCGGGTTAGAACAAAAACCTGCAGCCACTGCGGCCCTTCAGGACTGTGATTGGAGACCACTGCTCTAAATGAATATTTGATTTTTTTCCAATTTCAAATAGTATAAAACATCGGTTACCCACTGACTTAAAAGAGGAGAGTTAAGATTCTTCCAGTTTAGCAAAATAAGTCTGCGTGCCAAAAGTGTAGTGAATGCAATCACAATTTGTTTGTCCTTCTCCACTTTAAACCCATCTGGAAGAACACCAAACACAGCTGTTAATGGGTTAGGAGGGACTGTGACACCAAGGCTGTCTGAGAGGGACTTAAAAATTTTGGTCCAAAATGATGTTAATTTGGAGCAGGCCCAAAACATGTGACCCAGTGAGTCTGGGACTTGATTGCAGCGTTCACAGTTTGGATCTCACCCTGGAAACATTTTGGACAGTTGTAGGCGAGACAGATGTGCTCGATAGATAATTTCGAGTTGAATAATTGTATGCTTTGCGCATATGGAGCTTGAGTGAAGTCTCTGCATTGCTATTTTCCACTCCTTTTCTGATATATTGATTAAGAGATCTTTTTCCCATTTTCCTCTTGGATCTTTGCAAGGGAGGGACTGTAAAATAATTTTATATATTGCAGAGATGGTGTCTACGTCCTTGAAATTGAGCGATATTTTTTCCAGCATGGACGAGGGTGCAAGATGAGAAAAATCGGGCAGGTTCTCTTTAACAAAGTTCCTAATTTGAAAATAATGAAAGAAATGTGTAGCTGGAAAGTTAAATTTGGAATGTAATTGTTCATAGAATGCAAAGATGTTGCCTATATAATTTTCAGTGATGTGCAATAAAGTGTAAATGCATAACTAGTATAATCAGAGATACAGCACAAGTGGAAGAGATGTCGAAGAAAGTAGGCTGAAGTGGTATGGACACTTGATGAGGACAGACAATGAATATGTGGGCAAAAGAGTGGTGGGATGAGAAGTACAGGGGGAAGAGAAAGCTAGGGAAGTGGATTGATAAAAAAAGAAGAAGATCTGATGGAAAATGACTTGACTGGCAAGGAGGTGCAGGACTGAGCTCTTTTAGAGAAGGCTGATCAAGCACATCAGCCTCACACAGAAGATGCAGAAGCAGCTGAAGAAGCAGAAGAAGAAGCAGAAGAAGAAGAGGCATAACTAGTACAAAAGCAAATTTTCAACAAATTCTGCTTGACCTGCACTTGTACAAGAACTACATCACTGCAACCACAGAACATACAAATACACTTTTAAAAGTATACCTCTACATTTGTTCATCTCTATGTGACTGCATACTTTTATAAGTATTTTAGGTTAATAAGAATACAGACCTTCTTGATGCTGCCACCGGACTTCTTCACCATTAACTCATCAACCATTGACTGAAGGCAGATGCTCATCATGATGGCCTGAAAGGTCAAAAAACTATGTTTTGTGAGTAAAACTTTGTCTCAGCTTTGAAATGGTTTACAACATGTAAATCCACTGCTGCAAACACTAAATAAGAGTTTAGCTGATTTGTTCGTACAATAATGAAGCAGAATTACAACATATCTACCTGCGATTCAAGTTAGGTGCTTTTTACGTGTGTGCTGGACAAAACTTGTGTCTGTCTGTGTCGGGTAGGGTAGCTGGTACGCCCCCTGGTGGTCCACAATATTTTAATAAATACATAAATAAATAAATAAATAAATAAATAAATAAATATACACAGTGAGTATAGAAAAGAATCCCCCCCTCTGAAGTATTTCCATTTTTTTTTTGCTTTACAGCCTTAAATGAACACACACAAGAATATTTCTTCCCAGCTTTACTTGCCAATGCAACCGATAACATCCAAGTGAAAGATATCACAGCTACAGTTCAGAAAAAAGATTAAAAAAATCAAAAACAAGACCTACTGAGATTAATAAAGGATAACCCCCCCCCCCCCCCAATGTCAATGTCATTTTGTTGACCCACCTTTTGCTTTAATGACAGCCTTGAGTCTGTTGGGATTCTTCTCTATCAGCTTTGCACACCTAGATTAGTAATACTTGCCCCCCACTCATCTTTACAGTTTAACTGTTCAAGTTTGGTCAAATTGGATGGTGAGCGTTGGTGGTCTGCTATCTTCAATTCTTTCTACAGATTTTCAGTGTGATTTACGTCTGGGCTCTGACTGGCCACACGAGGACATTCACTTTTTTCTCCTTCAGACACTGTGTGGACAATGTTGCTGTGTGCTTCATGTCGATGTCGTATTGAAAGGTGAACATTCTGCCCATCTTCAACTTTCTGGCAGAGGGTAGCAGGTTTTCCTCCAGAATTTGGCGGTATTTTGCCCCATCCATTTTTCCTTCTACCCTAAGAGGGCCCCAGGCCCCCCAAAACAGGATGCTGCCACCTTCATGCTTTACTGTAGGTGTGGTGTGATGTGGATGGTGAGCTGCATTGCTGTACTGTTTGGTATTGAGATCAAATAATTCGATTCTGGTCTCATCTGAACATAAGACCTTTTTCCACTTGGCATCAGAATCTTCAAGGTGCATTCTGGCAAAGCTCAAACGAGCCTCAATGTGGCCTTTCTTGAGAAGTGGCTTTTTCCTTGAGACCCTCCTGAACAAGTCACAATTGTGGAGCGCTTGTGAAATTGTTGTCACCTGCACACAATGACCACTCTTTGCCTGTAACTCCTTCAAAGTGGCCATTGGCCTCTCTTATCAGTTTCCTCCTTGCTTTTACATCCAGTTTGGAGGATCCAGGGAGGGTCCTAGAAGTACCAGACACTTGCCATGTCTTTATGATGGACTTTACTGAGCTCCTTGGGATTGATAAAGCCTTTTGAAATTTTTTTGGTCTCCATCTCCTGCCTTATGTCTGTCCACAACTCTATCCCTGAGATCTTTTGAAAGTGGCTTATCATCCATAGTCAGCTGTTTGCTGTCAGTTGCACTACCAAGCAAGGGAATGAATGCTCCTGGAACAGCTTCACTAATCACACGGATTACAACTGATCACAGGTGGAAGGAAGCCAGTAACCGCAATGGAAATGGTGGGCACTTACACCTGAGTGAGTTTACAAATCATTGGTTGGGTGGTGGTGTGATCCTTTATTATCAGTATTTCTTGTTTTTTATTATTTTTTTTAATTCTTCTGAACTGTAGCTGTGATATCTTTCACTTGGATGTTATAGATTGCACTGAGTAAGTAAAGCTGGAAAAATATTGGTTTGTGTGTTTTCATTTAAGGCTGTAAAGCAAAAAAAAAATGGGACTATTTCGAAGCAGGGGTTCTTTTCTATACCGACTGTATATAGAGATATATATATTTATAAAAGAGTTTGTTATACTTCACAGAGAGGTCAGCTATTCAATTTATATACTCATGAAAGCAAAAACTGAGGAAGGCCACAAACTGATCCTATTTCTCATGATGTTTATTTACAAGTAGTAAATTGCCTCTAATTAAGAAATTAATTATAACAAAAATCCATAACTGCAGTGGCTCTCTGGGACTTGAGCTTCTGTATATCCAGTTTTTTATTTAAGTAGCCACTCTAAAACCTGTTAAAGGAAATGGCCATAAAAATATAATGTGAATGTCAGGAATATTTCAGTATGTCCATTTCTAAACCTACAAAATGTTTAGAGGATCTTTTTCAAAAAGGAGCACAACAATCCACACTGAAACTGTTCTTTAAAATGTCAGTTCCTTACCTGAGGGCTGCTTATGGTGACCCACTGTAGGCGATCTTTGCTCATGAGATACTCAAAAGCAAGTTCCAGTTTAAGTTCGGATTTCCCTGAAGACCCTCCATTGGCTGTACCATTTGCAACTGGGACCTGCTGAAATAAGAACTTAAAAATGAATTTATTTTTCAACTAAATTCCTCAGCAAAACCCAAATATATTTGACAATCTTTCAAAAAAATATTTTCACGTTGGCAGAGTGGTGCTAGAATTTTGTTTTACTGCACTAACTCCGAAAGCTTTACATCTCAGCTCAGACTGCAGCGAGCTTTGGACAACCCTGACCAAACAACACATTTCGTTAATATTTTAAGTGAAACCTATTAAATACTAATTTAACAGAAAACAAACAAAGGTATTTTAATGAAAATGTTAATGTACAGTTGATATTTATTTGATGAACTGAAAAATCCATATTACTAACTGAGAATAAACCGGATATGGACGCAGGGACACGGCGATGGGACCATGAGACGTACTGCGCAGGCACAACCGCGAACGAAGGAGTCACGGACCAAGAACGAAAGAGCTCAAATAACGTGAATGAGAAATGAAGCAACAACGTGCCCATAGCTACCATTAACGACACAACCACACAAAAAAGAGGATTCTGCGCTGCACACACCCCCCCCCCCCCAGAGTCACACGTAAGAGGCTACGGAGGCCCCACAGGTCCATGTGGCACTACTGTGGAGTGAAGGCGCAGGCGTCACCGCCATATTGTGAGTGGCACTACTGCGGAGTGAAGTTAGGAATAATGTGCTGCTTGGGATTGTACAAACCGCTGAACGCTTTACACCAAATTCAAACACAATACAGCTCAAAGATACAAACACGAGCCCACTTGGATAAGATCAATGAACGCAGGCGCCTACAACGTGTGTCTGAAATGCCGCGGGCAAAGCGGCACGGCTCCAAAGCAAACGAGCTCGACTAATGTATTTCAGGATACCCAACACCGGGGGGAGGCGAGCGAAGCGAGCAGGGGGCGGAGCCCCCTTGTATATAAAATAAAAGAGTAAATGTGGCCATTGCAAAACATGTTTAAGATCAAGCTAAAGATTTTCAATGATGTTAAAGACTGGGGACTGAGAAGGCCATTCCAAACCTTCCACTTGGGTTTCTTGAGGCATGTTATTGTAGGTTTTGAAGTGTATTTTTTTAATCTTTTTTTGCAGCTTCAGTTTCCTGACTATCTGACATTCTTGAGTCAAGTCAAGTTGGGGAGCATGCACTGGTACAGCGCATTGCCGCACCCACCACACGATGAAACAACTCGGGATCCCGGTTAGCAACCCCCCAGGCAGACACGCGGTCCAATCCCACCCTTAGGAAGTGACCCTCTATCTGCCGCAGCCAGGTGTTACATGGACGACCCCTTGGTCTGGTCCAGCCACTTGGGTCCCCAACAATGAGAATCCTACGAGCTGGATCACCCTCGGGGGAAATGCGCCACATGGCCGTAGTGCCGTAACTGACGCTCCCTCACAATGCAGGATGTGTTGATATTTAGTGGAATCCATTCTTCGCTGTACTCACAAAATGTTTCCTGTGCCACTAGTTGCCACTTGACTCCAAAGCATGACGGTTACAACGCTGTACTTAACAGGTGACAAAGTGACCTTTCTTCAATTGCTGCCTTTGTTTTAGCCAAACAAAGAGTCCGATTTAACTTCCTCTTTCCTTAGGATTGGTTTACAAAATGCTTTGTCTTATGCAGATGATTTCTGTGTAAAGGTTTCCTTCTGACAGCTCTTTCATGTCCATGTAAGTAAAGAGGCAAAGCAGAGCTGGGCACCATCAGTCCTGTCTCAGCAGAGCAGTGCATTGCCAGTCCTGTCTCAGCAGGTCCCTTGCAGTAATATGCGGGTTTTGCTTTGCCTTCCTGCACAGTATACCAGCTATTCTATCTATCAGTGTTCCTGGTCTTCTAGTTCTTGTCATTACCTTGCAGGTGCCATAGAGGAAGGACAGATATCTTAGTCGAAATGGAGGATAATTTCTTGCCCAGCCAGGAGGCCATAATGGATGGACTGAGCAAACAGGTATGCCAGGAACAGTTCATTCCCCCACATGACAGGTGGCAGTGATCCTCAGGACTGAACCCAATCAGGACACACGCACGGTAGAATGGAAATTAGAGCCTGAAAACGCAGCCCAGTCATGGTCTTTGGGTCCCAGGGAAGGACTTGCCTGGTTTCTAGACAACCAGGAACTGCTCCAGACAACCTGGGTGTGACTCTGGAAGCAGTTCCTGGGTCCAATTTAAAAGAAGTCCACAGTGACACTCTACTGGAGGAGGAATGACAATATTTTGTTCATGTGTTTTGTGGCTGGTACTTGTGTAGGAAAAGTGTTGGTGATGAATAAAAACCTTTTATTTGAACCCTGAATTGTGGTGGGTGATAGTGTGTCTATGGTTTGGGACTCAGTGGAGCCCCTTGTGGCTACAACCTCAACAGTTCCCCTTAACTACATTTTTATTAATGACATTACTGTGGGAATTGCTAGCTGGAAGAACTCTGAAATCTTTTATAATCTTTCCTTGCTTTGTAGAGATCAATTTTCGTCTACAGATCCTTAGTGAGTCATGGTTGCCGAGTGCTGCACAATAACTGAAGGAGTCAAAGAAATTTTATTATTATCCTGTTGTATTAAAGGGTGATTGGGCTAATCCAGACTATAAGACAGTAAGCTTAATGGTGATCACAGGTAAGTCGATGGAAGCAACTATTAAGGAAAAGTTCGAGCAGAAGATCATTTACAGCCTGAGTATTACCAAATAATCAACATGGTGTAGATGAGCGAGGTCATGTTTCACTAACATGCTGTAACACTATGATGAAGCAACAAATGTGTACAATTAGAGAGATCCATATGAAATTTGTTTTTCAGAAGGCTGTTGATATGATGCCACACAAAAGGTTAATAATCAAACTAAAAGAAGTGGGAAGTTAGGGCATGGTCTATAGTTGGGAACAAAATCGCCCAAACAACAAGAAACAAAGGGTTATGGTTAAGGGAACTTTTTCAGAATTAGGTGATATTACAAGTGGCGTCTCTCAGAGACAGTGCTGGGGCTGCTGTTCTTTTCAACATACATAAACAATATAATCAATAAGTTTACAGATGATACCAAACTAGGTGGAAGGGCAGGAAATGTACAACTGGCTAAATTGTTATAACAGGACTTGGACAGAATACAGGCTTGGGCAGATGTATGGAAGATAAACTGTAAATCATTATTATTACATACAGTATGTAGGAGGTAAAAATGTTAGAAGTGAACACACAATAAGGATGTCTAAAACTTAAATGACGCCTAATTAGAAGGACTTAGGAGTCACAGTAGACCCTTCACTATCTGCATCATATAAGGAAGGGCAAAGCAGACTCATTCTTCTTATAGTGACATCCTTCACATCTACAGATCTCCGATTGCCAGTGTGATTTTCTACACTGTGGTGTGCTGTTGTAAGAAAATGTGCTATATAAATAAATGTTGTTGTTGCTGGGCTGGTAACATCACTTCAAGAGAGGCTCACCGAATCAACAAGATAGTTAAATGGGTAAACTCAGCTGTAGGACACACTCTGGACCCCGTGGAGGTAGATGATGAGGAGAGGATTAAAACAAAACTGAATGCCATTATGGACGATGCTGCACATTCACTTTCTGACAAACAAACACTGAGGACTTTCAGCCAACAAATTATTCAGCAGAAATGTGTCAACAAACAGTGCAAGGACTCCTTTACACCAACAGCAATAGCCTACATAATGCCTCTCCAAGACAGACGTTTTTTTCTTTTTCATTTTCTTGCTTTTTAGTCATTCTGGTGTGTGTTCAGACCATAATGGGTGTATATTTACATATTTATGTATTTCAGGAGCTTCTGTAAAAAGCCAAAATGTCTCCCTGGGGACAAATGAAGTTCTATCAAGACAGTGGACAAAAGAAAGCTCATGGGATGTTAGTGTATACAAGGGGGCTCCGCCCCCTGCTCGCTTCGCTCGCCTATCCCCCGGTGTTGGGTAACCCGAAATACATTGATGAATGTATGAGATATATTGGAGTGTAAAGGTGTAGATGACGAACAAAGTATATTCATTAATCCTAATGAATGTCCACTAATAGTGGACTCATTACAGAATGCGTTGTCAGCTAATTGGCGGAATTGTTTAGCGGCCGTCTGTCGTTCCTTTCTTTGCCGTTTATCTATTCACTCTGCTGTTTCAGAGGCGCGTTGTAGGCGCCTACGTTCATTAATTGTATTCAGGCGGGCTCGCTTCTTTATGTATCTCCGTCAGTTGTGGTTGTTCGTTTTGAACCCGTGCCTGCTTTGGTTCCGCAGTTTCAGACGCGCGTTGTAGGCGTCTATGTACATTGTATTTGTCCATGCGGGCTCATTTTTGTAGCTCCGTTAGTCGAGCTGTTTGGTTTTGGAGCCGAGACAGTTTTGCTTCCGCGGTTTCAGACGCGCTTTGTAGGCGCCCACATCTATTGTTTTTATCCATGCGGGCTCGCATCTTTGTGGACCTGTGGGGCCTCTGTAGGTGTGTTAGAAGCACGTGGACCATGCTGTGTAGTGTGGCCGTTTAGTTCAGAAGCGCGTTGTAAGCGCATGCGCCTTTCGTACTTTCACGCGCCTTCCGTACTATCTTTGTGGACCTGTGGGGCCTCCGTAGCCTCTTCCGTTTGACTCTGGGGTGCAGCGCAGAATCCTCTTTTTTGTGTGGCTGTGTCGTTACCTATGGGCGCGTTACCTCATTTCTTATTTACGTTAGTTGAGCTCCTTCGTTTTTGAGCTGTGACTCCTTCGTTCTCGGCGGATCACACTTTACTCGCTGTCGGCGCCTGTGCACTATGTCTCCTGCGTCCATGGGCATGCCATGTACATGCGTCCATATCTGGTTTACCATTCTCGGTTAGTAATATGGATATCATAATGTGTGGAGTACAAGTCGAAGGAGCTGATGCTTAAGTTGTGTAACACTCTGGAGAGGCTTCACTTAGAGCACGGTGTTCAGCTTTGGTTTACCGGAAAGTGCTAGAGGAAGTCTAGAGAAGAGGGACTAAGCTGATTCCAGGGCTACAGGGAATGAGTTATGAGGAAGGATTGAAGGAGTTGAACCTTTTCAGTTTAAGCCAACAGAATAAGATGGGACAGGACTGAAGTGTTTAAAAGCATGAAAGTATTGACTACAATGGATCCTAATTGTTACTTTAAAATAAATTCTACAGCAAGAACACAGTGGACACAGTTGGAAACCTTAGGCCATTTTTCACACAAATGTTAAAATGTTTTGCTTATGCAATAGACACATGGAATAAATCACCAAGAAGTGTGGTGTAAAGTAGGACTTTGAGGACCTTGAAATTACCAATTTAATGTTATTTTGGACAATCTAAGTGAAAAGGGTGGAAGGGCTGGATAGTCACAATTTTTCTAACGTTTTAATGCACTAGGTTTTCACATTGTCATCAGCTAACAATTCTTATGGACAGTTGTTGACAAGCCAGACTAGGCTAACAACCTAACGAGTTCAGAGACCTGACAACCATAGGGCTGCCCAAACTTTTGCATATGTCCAATTTATTCTTATTTTTACATTTCATCAAATAAATCATAACCGTATAGAAAATGCCATTCTTTTAGTTTGCTGTCAACAAAACATCAATTTTGGCCAAGATTGTCCAAGCAGCTGCATGGAACTGTACTAGCAACCATTCATACTTTCCTGATTTTTAAAAAAATTTCACATTACATTCTAAAGTGTCAGAATTCATTCCATATTGTAAGCAGACGCTAACCTTAAATGACAAGGACACTGTAGTGTCCCCTGCTGGCACTATGGTATTCACTCCTCTATTATGCAAACAGCATCTTAGCTCAGCATAGCTTTTGATTCTCATTTCTACTGAAAGCAGGTCATCTACTTACAGATGATGTGACGCGCCAGCACCGCATCCGTGTCACCTTGAAGCTCCCTTCCTTGATCTGCTCGTTGGGAAGCTTCACATGGAAGTTCAGCTCACTGTTCCCAGCACTCACAATTACATGGCAACTCTTTTCCGGAAAGTCTGTGATGCAGGGATCAAATTTGATGTAGCCAAAATACTTCAGGGTTTGGGCCAAACGGATAAACTACACAAAGAAAAAGAAACAGAGACAGTAGTTTATAAAATATCAAATATTGCTCTAAACAGCCTAATGAATACTGCTTTAGTTCACATGTTCGGTAAAGGAAAGCAGAGTTTAAAGCCTTTTTATTTTCTTGTTTATTCCATTACTTAAAATAGGGACGAGGCAAGTGAGCAAGCTCTATATGAGAAAATGTGTGTGCATGAATATTATTTGCAGTCACTCAAAAATAAGAATGATCCCTTTATGGTATTTGTGGCACGTCAGATGGTTAAGGAATACCAACCCACACCCGCAGTGGATACCCAATTGGGATCACTTTCTAGAAATACTGTATGTGCTTCCTTTCTGCTACTGTTATGCCAGTTACAAAAATGAGACATGGCCTAAAAGATCCACTGCTGGGACATCCCCTGCCGGTGTTTTTCTCCCTAAAACCAACCACCCATCTCTGATTAATTACTGGTGCTATGTTTTCGAACGTTGAAAGTGGTTAGCAAGGCTATGCGAGTTTCTTTCACAAATAACACAAAACCTTTTAAATGAAAATTAGTTATTTTAAAACCAAAAGTAAACCATTCTGTACACTGAAGTACAGGGCTTTACTGTAACTGTTGTTGGGAAAGCAATGCAAGGAGTAGTTGACCAAAATTCTACAATACAACCAGAGCCAAAACACTGACAAAGACAGAGTCAAATATGAAAGAGGAAGAGTCAACACCGGAATACCGAAAATGAGACTTTCTAGAAATGAGGCTTTCCAGGAGTACTTTAGTGACTGAATCCACATCTTGAACAAAGGAGCTCACACTGCTACATTTTATCAGATTGCATAAGAAAGGCAAACCTTAGCAACAAACTGGGCATGCCAGAGCAACAATTATCTACTCGTAGTGACTTTTGAAAACTTTAAAATAATAAGAAACTAAACCTTTCTTGAACAAACAAGCCTAATTCAAACTCGTATCTAAAAATGAAGCTCCAAAATCAAACTTTCAAAATATAAAATTATTGTAAACAAAATTTTTCAACAACCTTGTCATTTTTTTGTGCCTTGAATAAATAGTCAAAATACATTTCACAAGCCTCAACATCAGTCACCTTTTTTCGGCCTCAGGGGTTTGATAAAATATGCTCTGTGTTCTTCTCCTATCTACTGATCTTCATTTGGAATTTGTCTGGTACTGTAGGCCTTAAAGGAATGCTTCATACAAAAATGATATTTCTGTTATTTCTGATATTTTCATGATGTTTGTAGAGAAAAAAAAATAATCTCACATTTTTATGGAGTAAAAAGATTTAAGGAGACAAAATTTATGATACAATGAGCTTCAAATAGCTTTTGAATTGAAGACAGGACCTCTTGGTTCTTCAATATGAAAACTTGATCCTATATGAACAATCTTCCCATGTGTGCACTACTCTAATTTCCCTGGTGTATTTAACAATAAGGTGGCATGGTGGTGCAGTGGTAGCACTGCTAACTTGCAGCTAGGAGTCCTGGGTTTTGATGTCCCGTGCCATTAGACCGCAGCACATATTAAACCTTAGGTGTGAAATAGTCAATGACCATGTACAAGTGAAAAAAAGAGATGCACAGACAACTGTACTTCCATCAAAGTCAAAAAACAAATATCACCACCTTGATGTTGGATCTTGATTGACATGCAGGACATCGAAGCAGCTATGACAGCGCAACTAAAGACACTCACGAAAGAGAACTTCCAGAACTGCTTCAGAAAGTGGCTACGAAGTGAGGGGGATTAATGGCAATGTGTCTTTTACTTTAATTAAACTAGGGGGCTTTGCTCGCCAACCTTCCTCCCGGCCTCTCTCGTGTCTCTGCTGCTCGTGTATGTGGATTTCGCTTTCACAAACAACAAATCTTTTAATTGTCACAGATACGCCTCTTCATTGAGAAAAAACACTACTTTTCTGTGATGGCAACACAAATTAGACGATCTACAAGTCTCAGACTTAAAGTTTAAATCTGATCAATATATTCAATCTCTTTTCGCCGTTCCGTTATTTCACTGAGTAATAAATTTCCGTTTGTTTGTGCTAATGCGATCTTTACTATCATTTTTTTGAAACTTTCGAATTTTAATACTTTCATTATCTCTAATCTGCTCTGCCTGTGTATCGCACCAGTGTTTTTGAATCCTTTACGACGTTCTACTTTGTCATCTACTCTTTGTCTTTTATTTCCGGCCTTGGGCATGGTTAAATCTCTTGGCACAATATCTCGTCTCATGGGACATGAAAGTATCTCTAGCCTGGGGCGAGACATGACTTTTTCAGAGAAAGTCACATTCTCGTCGCAGGATTATAATAGAGAGACATTTACCGTATTTTTTGATTACACCTTATATTCTTTATTATGATAAGGACAGACTTATTTTATTTAGCAATGTGTACTTCTTCATATATTTTGTTTGTAATGGATCAGAAAATAAACTAAAAAATATTTTAGTGCTCCAAAAAATTAATACAAGGATAACCTTATACAATTAATTAAAAAAACATCTCCCCCACCTCCGGCTCAACATAGAATTTGGAGGTCTAACGCAGAGTTTCTCAACCTTTTCTGTGTCATGGTCATCTTTTTCCAATGTTACCCATGTGAATCAAGTGTGATTGTCGAAGCTTTTCCCTCATGGTGAATCAAGCACAGGTTTTGGTCCCCTAAGTGAATTGAGTGCAATCACCTCAGGGCTTGAGAACAACTAGTCTAACATAAAGACACTTACTCTCAATGAGTTCAATATCTAAAATATCTCAGTATAACTGGAAGCTAAGAGAAAAACTAGTCTAACATAAAGGCACTTCCTCTCAATGAGTTCAATATCTCCAATATCTCAGTATAACCGGAAGCTAATCAAAGTGCTTACCCTTTTCTTCTATAATTTCTAGAACCTTTACCAAGTTCTAACCATCCACAGATTGAAACGGCAACTGTCAATCCACTCTTCCATTATCAGAAGTGAGTTCCCCGCTCTGTTCAATATGCTCAACAGGTGCGATTATGATGGGTAAGGAACAAGAAGAGAAACAGAACACCCTCTTCCTGTATTGTACTCAGATAGCCTTCGCAATTACCCTTCATGCTCTCACCGGCACATAGTAACTTCAGTCAGACCTGCAGTCTCCTCATCTCTTACCACCGGCAATCAATTCGAAATTGTCTTCACCTCATGGTAAACCAACACCACACTGATGGTAACCACCTATCTCTGAAGATCCATAGGTCCACAGACCCCAAGCATACTCTGAGATAACTCCAAGCCAATGCCTGCTTCCGTGCCACCCTAACACCACCCCTCTTGAGACAAGTGCATTCTGTAATAATTTATTCTCCATCTACCTGATCTAAAAATATTTAAAACCAGTAATGGCGTACTGCACGATAACGTGTAGTGAATATACTTGACATGATCATTCTTAGTTTTTATTCTCTTTCTCTGTACGTTTAGCATTCGTTTGCTAAGAGGTTGATGTGCTTGCTCCTTCCTAAGCAGCTTGTTTTCTCCACTCTAGTGGCCTGCTTCTTCTCTTCTTCCGTCGACTTCTTTTCATGTTAAAACTGATTAAGTCAGTGTTTGTGTTGCAATTACTTAGTACGTTTTTCTTAATTTTTCACTTCAGCTGGCACTTAAATCATTCTTGAGGCAGATTGAAGACTTAAGATATGAAGAGGTAGGGGAAGTGATGGCGAAGGTGGCAGGGATGAGAACGGCGCCTGTATGCATGCACCATACAGCAGCCCACTGCCAAGAGTTGATTCTACAATAAAATAAAATGAGGAATAACCTTGGAGGTCAATCATCAGCCTGAAAGTGGATAGCAGACGTCACGTAGTATATGTGTACCAAATTTCAGGTCAATAGTTTAAACAGTTTGTGAGCTACAGGTGATTTAAAATCCTGTACAGACAAACTGACAGCCACGGTAGCGTATTATATAAGATGATGTCCAAACCATGCTGACTTCTATAAAACCTGGGATGTGACCCTTCATACAAATGCTCCCAGCCTGGAGTTTGCAAGTCCCCCATTTGTACTACTGGGGTTTGTCCTAGGGACTCAGTTTTCCTCCCATGTAGGTTTAGGAGGGTTGGTGATGTTAAATCGGCCCCCCGATTTGTGCGTGCTCACCTTGCAATGGGCTGACACCCCTGTATGGAAGTTGTTTCTGCCTTGTACCTGATGCTAGCTGGGACCGGACCCTCTCTGCTCAAGACAATACTCCAGATAAGTTTTGGAAGTGGATAGGTGGATGGATTTATTTAAACATATAATATGTAAACAGTGAGCACACAACTGCGACACAAGCAACTTGAGATTTTTCATAGATATTTTAAGATCGTCCCACTGAAGACTGTTACATCATAAAAGTCTGCAAAGGATAATTAACAAATAAAAAAATACATTATTTTTGTATGCAGTATCCCTTTAAGACCACCACTGTGCCACTTTCTCTGACTATTCAGTCTTCTCTGGCCTCAGCTCAGCTGGAAGCAGATAACTTTTATCTGCATCTAATACAGTAGCCTGGTGGCCCTTCACTGTTAGCTCCTGCTTTGTGCCCAGTGCTGACATTACAGAATTCAGCTCCTGTAACCGTAAACTGGTTAAGCACAGTAAAAAGGACGAGTAGATGGATTTAAAATTGCACTCATTCCAGGTTAAAAAAAGTGGTCACTTTATCACATAACGATGATGCCAAGTAGAAAGGAATGCTGCACAGATAAAACATAAAAACACACAACAGTTGAGATGTGGTACAGTATGTCAGGATAGGAAATTGCAAGGCTGTCACCAAAAGCATCATTAATAAATACAGTGGTACCTTGGTATACGTCCGCTTTGGAATAAGTCCAATTTGGTATACGTCCTGTTTGGGCGCAAAAATTTTTGCTTGGTATACGACCTTTGTTTGGAATACGACTCGCGTGCTAGAACACCGCGCGCTACCCTTGTTTACCTCTCTCGAGACAAAGCCACGACTGCCCACGAGCGTCAGTACGCCAGTTGCTAGCATTCAGTGCACAACCCGTGCTTTAACTTTATGTGAATTTACACGTGAATTTGTGTTTTTCGCGTAAATTTGCATCGATTGTTGAAAAGTATGAAGTTGGCATGCGTATCCGGGACATGGCTGCTGCATACCGTATGCCGAGAACGACGGTATCTACGATTGTGAAAAACAAAGACATTATTAAAAAGTAAAGTGAGGTTAAATTTTCATTTATTTCATCTAATTGCTTTTGTATTTATGTATTTTAATATTAAGCAGTGTTTAAATTAATTTATACAACCCCATCAATGTATAATATGCCAATAACAATAGGATTTTTTTTCATGAGAATGGATGAATCATTTTCCCTTTATTTCTTATGGGAAAAAATCGTTTGGTATACGTCCTGTTTGGTACAAGTCAAAGGATCTGGAAAGGATTAAGGACGTATACCGTGGTACCACTGTACTGTCATATAGCAGTTACTAATATTAATGAAATTAAATGGCACACAACATGATACCCTGTATAAGAAAATCACTAAATGGAAACTAATAATACAATTCTTCACTACCTTGGTTTTGATTACTGAAAGCTTTTTTTTCCCTTTAAAAATAAGCCAATGGCCTAATATTTTCCTACAGAGGATTTATTTCTAAAGTCTGGAATGAAGTCAACTGGATAATTGGACTTTCAGCATCCCACTCATCTAGCAAAGTGGCAGTTTAAATAACTCTGTTTACTATGAGAGTACAGCCTCGAGGCAAACACAGAAATCACAGCAACACTGCCAGAAGTGCGGAGCAACCCCAGTAAATACCTCGTTTGCTGCTTTAGTCTGTAAACAAGCACCGCACATGGCAAACCCACTAACATTGTCAACACACTAAGTCTTGCATTAACAGCATGAATTCAATTTCATGCAAGGGTGGTTAAAAAAAAGAAATCGTATATCAATCAAAGTGCAGTATACCAGCAACAAACGAAAAACACGCAAGAATCTAGGCATTTTAAAAACTTGTGTGGCCACTAGGGGGCATTCCAGCACCCTAAACCCCAGGCACGCCTACACACATTAAGTTGCGGGTGCAAATCCAGCACTTTTATTTACAAAAACGTGTACCTTTCACAGGTTTCCTTCCCTCAGTGTCATAGTGGCTCTCACACCGTAATACCGTCAAGTCATTCCCTTTGCTCCTTCAGTTTTCCTCCATTTCTCCCAGGGGAGTTTTGTCCAGCTCCTCTCCTGACTCCCTGAGCTAAGTGGAGGGCTCTCCTTTAACTCCAGACCCAGGAGTACGTCTGGTATGTAATCAATTGCCTCCAGGAAGTATTTCCAGGGTCATGCAGGACTATAGTGGTCCTTGTATCGTCACTTTTCAATAGCTCCCCCAGCGGCTCTGCCCATAGAACGTGACAAAGCAGGCCTATGGGACCACAACTCCCATGCTGCCCAGCAGGCATCCATCATGGGGCTTCTCAGACGGGATGTTGCCACCCAGCATACAGGGGGACGCGCTGCCCAAAGGCAGGCACCTACTGTGCTGTCCGTCCCGGTTCCCAAGTCCATCCTGGGTGTTGCTCAGTGGCTGTAGGGACACCAGCCCTTCCATAGCCGAGTCTTGGTATTCCCTGCCTGACCTTCTCGTTATCAAAGCCTCCTGGTCAGGTAGGGGAGTGGGGTCCACACGGACTGGGAGGGCGGTTTGTCCCTCACACTTGCTATGAAAAAAAAACTTTTTTTTTATTAAGTAATATCTGAATAGAATAAACACTGCTTAACGTGCATAACAACAAGAGAGAAAAACTGCATTGTATTAATTTCTTCACAGCTACATGGGACCAGGAGTCAATGTCTGACCAAGATGCTATGTCATATTTGTACTGTGTGTTTTCCAATATCTGCAGGTACTGCTGTTTGTCACGAACATTTCAAAAACGTGTACAGTGGATTCTGAAAGTATTTAGACCCCCACACTTCTGCAGTTTACTGTGCCTTGTATCATTTTAAAATTAAATCTATTTGCCATTTTTGCCCATCAAAACTATACTCAATAACCCCTAATGACAAAGTGAAAACATGTTTTCATAAAGGTCTGCAAAATTATTAAAAATCAAAAACTGAAATTTCTCTTTCATTGAATTATTCAGGCCCTTTGCTGTGGCACTCCAATTTGTGGTCAGGAGCATGTTGCTTGCTTTAATTCTCCTTGAGATGTGTCCAGAACTTGATTGGAGTCCACATTGAATTAAACCCACAATTCAGGACAAAAACCAAACCAAACCTGAAGTCTATGAAAGTCTCTGTAGACCTTCGTGATCAAAACTGTGGTGAGGAATAGATTAGGAAAAGGATAGAAAACCATTTCTAAAACTTTGAGTGTTCCCAGGAGCATACTGGTCTCAATACAGGAGGATAGGAACCACCAGGACTCTTCCTAGAGCTGGCCAGCACACAAATCTAACTAACTGGCTGAACTAACTGGACAAGAAGGGCCTTAGTCAAGGAGGTGATCAAGAGTCCAGTGGTCACTAACAGAGTTCAGAGGTCCTTGGGTGAAATGGGAGATTGGAAGGTTGACCATCACATCAGCACTCTATCAATATGCAGTTTTGGAAGGCTTAACAGAAGCCATTCTCGAGTAACTGGCATATGATGGCATTTGAAGGACTCCCAAGAATCTGAGAAAAAAAAAAAAAGATTCTCTGGTCTGTTGAAACAAAAATTGAACTCTTTGGGCAGAACACTAAGCACTAGGTCTGGCTAAAATTAGGCACTGCTCATCACCTGACTAATGCCAACCATACGGTGAAGCATGGTAGTGGTAGCATCTTCCTATGGGGAGTGCTTATCAGTTGGAAGGGACAGAGAAACAGGTCAAATTTAAGTGAAGAAAGAATGTAGCCAAAAAGTGAGAGGTTCTTGAAGAAAACGTGTTCCAGATTGAACACAATCTCAGACCAGGAAGATGGTTCACCTTTCAGTATGACAATGACTTGAAATGCTACGACCAAGGCAAGTCTGGAGTGGCTTTGGGACAAGTTGTTGACTATCCTTAAGTGGCCCGATAGATCGATCGATCGATAGATCGAGAGAGAGAGAGAGATCGAGAGAGAGAGAGAGAGAGAGACTTTATTAATCCCAAGGGGAAATTCACAAATCTCATAGAACAAGTGTGGAGAGTGCTCAAGATGGCAGTTTACAGATGCTTCCCAGCCAATCTAACAAAGCCTGAGAGGATCTTCCAGGAAGAATGAGATAATCTGCCTAAATCCAACTGCAAAGGTTGTACAGACATAACCAAGAGGACTCTAATCTGGAACTGAAGTGGAGTAGGCGGAGTGGTGGCTCTGAGGCTAGGAATCTGCACTGGTAATCGGAAGGTTGCCTGTTCGAATCCCGTAAATGCCAAAAGGGACTCTGCTCTGTTGGGCCCTTAACCTGCAATTGCTGAGCGCTTTGAGTAGTGACAAAAGCGCTATATAAAGGCAAAGAATTAACGGATGCCAAAGGGGCGTCTACGAAGTACTGAATTAAGGCTCTGAATACTTACATGAATGAGAGATTTCAATTTTTGATGTTTTTTTTAAATGTCCCAGAAAATTTTGCAAATTAGTTTTTGAAAAATTCCAAGTTATCTATTATTTGCTTTGGTATCATTTTGATTTCAGTTCTAAGGTGTCAAAGCTGGTATCAATCCAACACTACTGTTTACTAAAGTGGAAATGTGCTTCTTGACCATACGCCAACATTCAACTGGTAATTTAAGTCGCTCTAGAGGAAATGAAGACTTTGACTGCAAAACAAGAACACACCTGTGTGGCTATTAACACAAAGCTCTTTTTTGTAACATACCCAATTCAGAGTTGTGATGAGATGGAGACAAAGCCTCATTTGTAAATATCTTTACATTATTAAACAGCATTATAATTATTATTATACTGGTATCTATATTACTAAACCACAGTTAATTTATGCACGGCGGGCGCCCCAGAGTCAAACGCAGCGGCTTCCCAGAGTCAGTAGGTGGCGCCCAAACAACACGACCTGTAAACTACAACCTGTAAACGAGCCCGTATGGATATAAACAATGAACGAAGGCACCCACACAAAGAAACCACTTTAGTTCAAATAGGGTTATTGAATTAAATGGAAACTTTACCATGCCTACGACCTGTGAACTAAACCTGAGGTGAAGCGTGCACGCCAGGTTGTACAGCAGCCCGGACGCGACCGCCCACACCACAGCCATAAAAAAACAAACACGAGACTGCATGAAGAAAACCAATAACAGAAGTGCGTTGAAATGAACTGTCCCAGGACGCACCCACCCTCCATGATATTTCATCACGCAGCAACTTCCCACTGAGTCGCATACGTTCTGCGCCGTGGCGCACGCCCCAGAGTCAAACGCAGTGGCTTCCCAGAGTCAGTAGGCTTCCCGGACTCTGTGGCTGGCACACGAACACCACAACCTGTACACTAAACTTACTGTACTCCACTCTGCCAGCCGTCGGTGTCAGCAAAGGCAACGGAATCACGTCTCCACAAAGCGAAACTGCTTTAGTACAGATATGCTTATTTAATTAAATGACATTTCCCCAGACGCACCCACCCTCCATGATATGTCATCCACCCAAATATCGGATGGAACAGAAACTGATTGCCATTCTTGGATTTACGATTCTCTAGAGAATCGCTGGCTTAATAGTGGAATCTAAACTGCACATCAAAACAAAGATGAAATCCATAAACAAAGCAAACATGTGATAATCATGTTTATATTTCTAAAACATTTGTTTGCTACTCACCTCTTTCTTGGAGCCCTTCTCTTGTAAAGACTTCAGTTGTCGGTGTTGTTCTTTGTTCACCAAGATCCATCCCCGCTCAATATCTGAAACAGTCTGCAAGGCAAACCTTACAATATCAGACACTTCATATATAATAAAATCCCAGAACAAAGGAAAAGCTGAATACACTTCCTATAATTTAATTACATGTGCATATGGGGGACAGTTTACAGGCTCAAATAGTGTTATTTGTCAGCCACACCAGGGGTTGGCGCTCTCGCCTGATCCTCTCTCCTCTTATCCCTCTGCAGCCCAGCTGAAGACCCTGACTCTTAATGACATCACCATTGATCCACCCCCTGTTGACATCATTTCCGCTACCCAGAATTCCCCTTCCTGCCACATCAGTTCCTGTTCCGGATGTCCCGAGTCCTCCTCTTCCTCCTACCCACCATATTTATAGAGCAGTCTAAATCTGTTAAGTCAGTTCAAATGTGAACTCCGCTTTGTTGATGTGTTTTCTTTGCTCTGCTGTTTTTTCAGTATACGGGATGACTGTCCCCAAACATTTTTTTGGTCTGCTGCCTGATATTTTAACACACATGATAATAAACTGTTACATGAGGTATGGATTGCAGCTGGTTTTATTTTTCCACTCTTGAATATGCTGGGAATTGTATGGTAAAAATCACACAAAGATTACAGTTAGAAGTTGTAAAAGAAATGTTGAAAGAAAGATTGAATCTTGAGCTTTCAGGCTTATGAAATGAGTTAACATCATCATGGACAGCCTGATGCATTTAGGAAATCACAGTATACATAATCCTCTGTGCAACAGCTCGATGAACAGTAAATATACATAAAGGAACTGACATGTCCATGTCCGTTGTTTTAGAACCAGACAGTATGGTGAAGATGGCATCATCAGTTGCAAGATTTGAGCAAAAAACTTTATGGCTCACCTCTGCTCCAAGCCATAACTTTTAAAAATCAACTGCTGCTTATGTTATATGCAGCTTTAATGAAAAATGCACATCAATATAGCAAGATGGCATGGAGACACATACAGTGCCCTCCATAATGTTTGTGACAAAGACATTTTTTTTCCTTGAGTTCCCACTTTGCTCCAAAGTTTAAAATTACAAATCAAACAATTCAGACATTGTGATTAAAGTGCATATTGCAGACATTTCATTTATGGGGACTTGCATACATTTTGGTCACACCATGTAGAAACAACAACACGTTTTCTACATGATGCCCCGATTTCAGGGCACCGTAATGTTTAGAACACAGCAATGGCAGGTGTATTAAAGCCGTCATATTCTGGACTTTGTCACGTTGTATGCATGGACTGCTCGACGTCTGCGATTCATAGACTATGGATCTTCTCCTGGTGATGCTCTGTCAAGCCTCTAATGCAGCAATCTTCAGCTGCTGCTTGTTTCGGGGGCTTGTGTCCCTTAGTTTTCTCTTTAGCATATAGAAGACCTGCTCCATTCAATTTACATTGGGTGACTGGCTTGGTCATTCAAAAATGTTCAGTTTTTTAGCTTTGAAAAACTCCTGTGTTGCCTCAGCAGTATATTTGGACCATTATCTTCTTGTAGGAGGAATCATCGTCCAGTGAGTTTGGAGGCATTTACTGGAACTTGAGCAAATCAGATCTTTCTATGCACTAAAGAATTCATTGTGCCACTGCCATCAGCAGTTCCATCATCAGTGAACAGAACATGTGCCAGGACCTGTGGAGGCCATACATGCCCAAGGCATAACACCCCCAGCATCATGTTTAACAGATGAGGTGGTCTGTTTTAGATTTGTCACACACGTGTGATTGGGAGACAGTTAAAGGTCCTGAGTAATAGTAGTTCCACACCAGACCAAGGCGCGGTGAGGTAAACTGACTTACTTTCTCAATCCCTTGTAGATCATCCTCAGGGAAATCCTGCATGCTTCCGACGCCTCTGATGACACCACTTCCAGTTTTAATAAAGATGTCATCTTTTGCAACAAACATCTGTTCTGTTTTAGACTCTGACTTGTGACTCCAAAAAAAGGACGTCCTGTTTTTGTGGCCAACTAGTGGTTTCCCTCTTGCAGTGTGGCCTCTTTATTTCTGTTCATGAAGTCTTCCGTGGATAGTCATCTCTGACAGACATGCACATCGGCCTCCTGAAAACCGTTTCTGATCTGACGGACAGACATTTTGTTGCCTTTTCTTTACCATAGTGAAGATTCTTCTTTCACCATCATTAGTGGAGCTCTTCCTTGTCCTTCCAGTCCCTTTGCTATTACTGAGCTCACCAGTGTGTTTTCTCTTCTTCATGATATTGCAAACAGTAGCTTTCGGTCATCCTAAAGTTATACTGATGTCTCAAATGGATTTATTCTTGTTTTTCATTTCATAATGGCTTCTTTGACTTTCATTGACACAGCTCTTGTGCTTGAACTACAGACTCTAAAAGGAAGAAGCAAGCTGGGATATCTTAATGAAGCAATGAAACACAGCTGACCTGTGACGCCAATTGTCCCACACATTATGGTACCCTGAAATGTGGTGGGAACACATAGAGAAATGTACGCAAAATCCATAAAATCAAAGTCTGCAATGTGCACTTTTATCTTGTATGAATTGTTGATTTGTGCACTATAAAAAATGCATATTCAAAAACTAGACAAGAAACACTTTAAATGGGAGATATTTTGCTTTTATTTAGTAAAAATATCTGCCAATGGGGTAAGCAAAATTTACTTGACAAGACTTCTTAAAGTAAACTAAAAAATCGTAAATAGAAACTTTTTGATAAGTCAATAACTCTTAAAGGAAAACAAGATTAAATATCATGATATAAATATTTTTCACTTACTTAGATTTAATTTTTTGCAGTGTAATATTAAACATTAGAACACTCTAGACGAGAACAGGCCATTTGGCCCAACAAAGCTCACCAGTCCTGCCCACTTAATTCTTCCAAAAAAAACATCAAGTCGAGTTCTTAAAGTCCCTAAAGTCTTACTGTCTACCACACTACTTGGTCACTTATTCCAAGTGTCTATCGTACTTTGTGCAAAGAAAAACTTCCTAATGTTTCTGTGAAACTTCCCCTTCACAAGTTTCCAACTGTGTCCACATGTTCTTGATGAACTCATTTTAAAAATAACAGTCTCGATCCACTGGACTAATTCCTTTCATAATTTTAAACACTTCAGCTCTTTTAATCTTTCCTCATAACTCATCCCCTGTAGCCCTGGAATCAGCTGTGTCACTGTGGAGCAGTAAAGCAAATCAAGGAAATATGTGTCTTTGTTCTAAACATTATGGAGGGCACAGTATGTTCCCACTGATATGGCATAAATTATGTTAAGCAAGTACTGCTTACTGTTTTTTTAAATAATGCTTTTCACTTTTGGAAATGTATCATTATACAGTTAGGTCCATAAATATTTGGACAGAGACAACTTTTTTCTAATTTTGGTTCTGTACATTACCACAATGAATTTTAAATGAAACAACTCCGATGCAGTTGAAGTGCAGACTTTCAGCTTTAATTCAGTGGGGTGAACAAAACGACTGTATAAAAATGTGAGGCAACTAAAGCATTTTTTAACACAATCCCTTCATTTCAGGGGCTCAAAAGTAATTGGACAAATTAAATAACTGGAAATAAAATGTTCATTTCTAATACTTGGTTGAAAGTTGCTGGCAATGACAGGCTGAAGTCTTGAACTCATGGATATCACCAGATGCTGGGTTTCCTCCTTTTTAATGATGAAACAGCATACAGATTTGAGGTGGAACGGCTATCTGCATGGTGTGAAGACAACAATCTATCTCTCAATGTCGACAAGACAAAAGAGATAATTGTGGACTTCAGAAAATCACGTCCTGCCCACATCCCACTCAGCATTAACGGTTTAGATGTGGAGACTGTTAGGAGTACCAAGTTCCTCGGTGTGCACCAGTGCCTGGTTGTCTCCAAACATACCGCTTAGAATTAAGGCCAACTCCCGCATGGAGTTTGCTAAAAGACACCTGAAGGACTCTGAGATGGTGAGAAATAAGATTCTCTGGTCTGATGAGACCAAGATAGAACTTTTTGGCCTTAATTCTAAGCGGTACGTGTGGAGACAACCAGGCACTGCGCATCACTTGTCCAATACAGTCCCCACAGTGAAGCATGGCGGTGGCAGCATCATGCTGTGGGGGTGTTTTTCAGCTGCAGGGACAGGACGACTGGTTGCAATCGAGGGAAAGATGAATGCGGCCAAGTACAGGGATATCCTGGACAAAAACCTTCTCCAGAGTGCTAAGGACCTCAGACTGGGCCGAAGGTTTACCTTCCAACGAGACAATGACCCTAAGCACACAGCTAAAATAACGAAGGAGTGGCTTCACAACAACTCTGTGGCTGTTCTTGAATGGCCCAGCCAGAGCCCTGACTTAAACCCAATTGAGCATCTCTGGAGAGACCTAAAAATGGCTGTCCACCAAAGTTTACCATCCAACCTGACAGAACTGGAGAGGATCTGCAAGGAGGAATGGCAGAGGATCCCCAAATCCAGGTGTGAAAAACTTGTTGCATCTTTCCCAAGACCACCCGTGGCTGTATTAGCTCAAAAGGGTGCTTCTACTAAATACTGAGCAAAGGGTCTGAATACTTAGGAACATGTGATATTTCAGTTTTTCTTTTTAAATAAATTTGCAACAATTTCAAAAATTCTTTTTTTTGTCTGTCAATATGGGGTGCTGTGTGTACATTAATGAGGGAAAAAAAATAATTTAAATGATTTTAGCAAATGGCTGCAATATGACAGAGTGAAAAATTTAAGGGGGTCTGAATACTTTCCGTACCCACTGTGTATATATATATATATATATATATATATATATACACATATACATATATACACACACACACATATATATATATATATACATATATATAAATGAGATACTCACAAAATAAATGCTGATATTAACAGCTGATTAAAAATGACAAGAACACGAACAATCACATGGCTTCTCACAGGACAAGTCCTTCACTATAAGCAATTGTGACTAAATGATAAAAATCAACCATCATTACAAATTCTACTAAAATTCAAAAGCTGTAAATAAATCAATAGAGGTACCCTTATGGAACAGGCTGTGCTAACAGTTTCAGAAAGCCTTAAAAGAACAGAACATTAAAATACAGTGCCTACCTGAGCATAGAGCAAATTAAGTCCAACCCGGCTATCCATGACATCATTATCATATGAGGAGTCCCAGTAGCTGCACATTAAAAAATAAACACAGCTAATTACTTCAGCATGGAGTATTAAAGTAGATAATAGTTTAACCCTTATATACCTGTGACTTTCAAAAACACTGTTGCATACCTTGGATCTTTAGAGACCTGGCATATATTTATATTTGAATCAAGCCAAAAATAAACATAACTATCCAAACCTTTATTGAAACCTCTGCCCTGTGTACTTTATATCTTTATACGCTAATTTGTAATACTTAGGGTTTTTTTTTTAATATTTATATATAATCATACAATTTTTTTGTCCATTACACATTTTTGTGGTCATTGCAATGTGGCTCCTGGCACATACTGCAGAGATCAACTGATTTGCTGTCCAGTGGCGCCTTTTGCGTTTGTCTACTTTTACTTCTGTAAGAAGCAGTTTCAGGTGATAATGCTTGTGCTGTTCCACTCTTTGCAGCTTGCTGCAGTTTCCTGCCCTCTTCACATTCAACATTTTCCTTCTTGTCTGATTTCTACCTCTCTATGGTTCCCTGCAAAGAACTTTCATTAGCTGGCATCAGAATAATCAGTCTGCACTGCCTTACTTTGTTTTTCATTATCCTCTATCTCTCTTTCTGACTCATCATCTTCTGTTAGTGACGGGGGCTCTTTCAAGGGCTTCCTATGCTGTTTAATCTCTGGCCCTCTTACAGTTCCCTTCATAATCTAGATAGCATCAGAAGTCTCGGTGTACTACCTCAGTTTGTTGTTCATTATTTGTCTCCTTGGTGCATGCTTCTCCATCTCTCTCTGACTCATCATCTGTCAAGAGCAGGGACTCTTTCAAGGGCTTCCTATGCTGATTAGCATCAGCAGCAGTTTTTTTTCTTATCTGTTATCTCCCTATAAACTCATAAATGCCTAAATGAGCAACGGGATAAAAATGAAGCTGTAGTAACATCTTCTGTGGGTTGCATTTGTCCTCTTTTACTTTTGTAAGAAGCTGTTTTAGGTGACGTGACTTAATGCTGTTTCACTCTGTGCAGCTGCTTGCCATCTTCACCTTCATTTTCCTCCTTGTTTCAGCTCTACCCCTATACAATTTCATGGCCACAACATTTCACGTTCTTACAGCTGCAGAAGTGTCAACCTGGACTGTGTCTCTCTCTGATTCATAGTCCGCTATCAGTGACGGGGGCTTTTTTCAAGGGCTTGCTATGCCGATAAGGGTATAGCAGTTCTTTGCTTATCTACTACCTAACTAAACTTATAAATTCCTACATAAAAATGAACAAGATAGAAAGACAGTGTATAGAGATACAAAGAAATCCTGAAGAATGCACATTTTGTTGGAGTACTGTTTGCAAATACAGAACAGGAAACGTGCAGGAAAAATACTGACACTTTTCCACATCTAGGGCCGAGGATGTTTTTTAGGCAAATAAATGATCGTAATATAAATAATTTTAGACTATTTTGGCATATTTTTAGTAATAAATTATTAAACGAATGAGGCATACCTGGGGAACTGCCTCCACACTTTATCATATCACCCAGTGAGAGCAGGAAACACAATATTATCGATCGCTAGAGACCTGAGGTGTATATATACAAGGGTTAATAGTATATACCTTGCTGTTACAAATCATATACAGGTGCTGGCCATAAAATGAGAATATCATGACAAAGTTGATTTATTTCAGTAATTCCATTCAAAAAGTGAAACTCGTATATTAGATTCATTCATTACACACAGACTGATGTATTTCAAATGTTTATTTCTTTTAATGTTGATGATTATAACTGACAACTAATGAAAGTCCCAAATTCAGTATCTCGTAAATTAGAATATCAATTAAGACCAATGCAAAAAAAGGATTTTTAGAAATGTTGGCCAACTGAAAGGTATGAACATGAAAAGTATGAGCATGTACAGCACTCAATATTTAGTTGGGGCTCCTTTGGGCTGGATTACTGCAGCAATGCGGCGTGGCATGGAGTCGATCAGTGAAATGAAAAAAGAATGCAACTAGCTTGGAGGCCCACTTTCCCATGAAACAATCATGCCGAGAGTCAATAGCTACAGGAAAATTCCTTGCGATTCCTACCTTTTGCGGAGGACTATTCGGTACTCAGGATTTCGTAGACTGGTGACAGATACATATGGAAGTTCAAACTCTTGCAATTTTCGTACAACTAGACAGGAAAAAAAGCACAAGAAAACAAAATTGGTAAACACAAAGTAGAAATATATATATATATATATATATATATATATATAAATAAATATAAACATAACTGCATATTCTTACTTTTATAATGCTCAAAGACAGCACAGGGGTCTTATTTATAAGGCTTACATATGCACAAAAAGAGGCTTGAAATGTGAGAATGCAATTTCCCACAAAAAGAAAACTTTATGGGGGAACGTGCGTATGACAGAATATCACCAAACACAGTACGGGATCCAAATAAAGGATTTATTTGCATGAATAGCCTTACTAAGTGTGCACAAACAACAAACAATAAACAAGTGAATCTTTGTCTTCTCCTTCTGTTGAGTGTCGCCCGCTGCCTCCTAACTCAGACTCTCTAAGATGAGGCGGCGGGGCTCCTTTTAAGCTAGACCTGGGAATGCATCCACTGCCATAGCATGTCCTCTTGGAAGCACTTTCGGGTTATCTAGAAACCAGATAGGTGCCCCCCAACAGTGCCCTCTAATAGTACCCAAGGACCATGATATGGCAGCCCTTCTAGACTCCCACCTCCTATGTACCACCACTGTAGGAGACCAAAATGGGACACCTGTCACATGGGGGTTGGAAGTACCCCTAACCTCGGACAAGAAGTCGTTTCCCATCCAACCGGCATGCCAGTCTGTACTTCATGGCACTTACACTGGGAAATAATGACTCCCTTGATCAAGTAAGGAAATGAATGCAGGCCAGGTAAATGATGACTCGCGCATATTATTATAATGGCTTGGTGATATGAATCATTATACAATAATTTTTCTCCAATAATCTCATACCAAAGAGAAAGTGCTTCATTATTAAATGAGGGACAACCTTTTCTGTAATAAACATTTAAAAAAATCATGCCTTTCGTAACAATTCACAGCTTTACTTATTTTATACTTTCATTTATTTACATTTTTATGTCTAGCACTTATTGACTGAAACACATGTTCTACTGAGTGTACTGCTGAAAATCCCTTTGCTTTGCGGATTACCAGTGGGCCTCGACAAGCTTTGCTCTGACAGAACATGTTTCCTCATTCAAGCAGGCTCTGATCAACATCAAAACGTGACAGATGCACTCTATAGTCTGCACTGATGAAGGCAGCTGGATTATTCAGATTCCTGAGAGTTGTATCACCATATCGAGCAAGATTCTCTTTCAACATTCAGATGTAAAGGAGACAGAAAACAAGCTGCAACTAGAGAAGCTGCCACGGTCATCTTTCCTCTTGGGAGGAGAGTTGATTTGGTTATACTGCAATGGCTGAATCACATGAGCTATAGCACGTCTCCCCTAGTCAATCACCTGTCCATTTCCATCACTCTACCTTGGAAGATATAACCCTTTGGAGTTGGCTTTGAACTCCGTGACTCGTACAATAATCTGCACTGACAGACGGCTGTTCTTAATGCCTTGAGTAAATACTACTAGAAATGAAGCACAGACCTGTGACATATGAGCCTGGTCTGCACTCCTTATCCCTATTTGATATTAACATTACTAAACATATTGAAGGCCACCTCAATAATGCATAAGAACAAAAGTTTTAGAAATGAGACAAGACCATTCAGACCGTAAGTATTTCATTTAGATACTTTGAATGTCTTTACTACTCTTTTGATTATGATTTTATGGAACATTCAAGTCAAGTTGAGGATCATGCACTGATACAGTGCATTGCTGCACCTACTACACGACGAAACAACTCAGGATCCCGGCTGGCAACCCCCCAGGCAGTCATGCGGTCCAGTCCCACCCTCCAGAAATGACCCTCTATCTGCTGCAGCCAAGTGTTACGTGGGTGACTCCTTGGCCAGGTCCAGCCACTCGAGTCCTCAACATTGAGGAGCTTACAAGTGGATCACCCTCGGGGAAACACACCACATGGCCGTAGTGCCGTAACTAACACTCCCTCACAATGCAGGTAATGTGCCTCATTCGTGACAACATGAGCAACACAAAGTCAAACCAACAGTACCCAAGGATTTTCGGAGAGACACAGCATCAAAAGGAGTCCAGTCTTCGTCTCAGGACACTGGACAGTGTCCATGTCTCACAAACATATACAAAGACAGGAAGCACCAGGACTCTAAAGACTTGGACCTTCGTCCTTTTGCATAGATATCGGGAGCGCTACAAACCCCTTTCCAGTGACCTCATGACCCCCCCATGCTCTCCCAATCCGTCTACTGACTTCATAGGAGGAGTCACCAGAGACATGAATGTCACTGCTAGGTAAGTAAACCTCTTGACGAGACAGACATACTGCTGATGGCCTTGCCCAAAAGGTCATTAAAGGCCTGGCTGTTGGTTTTAACCAGGACACTCACAAGCCCGGACACTAGGACTCCTCACTCAGTCTCACGAGCGCCCCAATCAGAGCTCCCATTGACTCCGCGAAGATCACAGCTTCGTCAGCAAAGTCAAGATCTGTAAATCTTTCTTCACCAACAGATGCCCGACAGCCGCTGGACCCCAGGACCTTGCCCAACACCCAGTCCATACAAGCATTGAACAGAGTAGGAGCAGAACACACCGCTGATGAACCCCAGAATCAACTGGGAACAACACAGAGGGTCTGCCTCCACTCTGCACAGCACTCACAGTACCAGTGTACAGGTCGGCCATGATATCCAGCAACCTCGAGGGGATCCCGCGAACCATCAGGATGTCCCACAGGGCAGCTTGATCATCTGAGTCGAACGCTTTACAAAAATCGACAAAGGCTGCAAAGAAACTCTGCCGATATTCGCGTTTGCACTCCATGAGAACCCTCAGTGCCAGGATGCGGTCGATGGCAGACTTCTTAGGCGATAAACCAGACTGTTCCAGTTGCTGGTAGGTAAGCAAGTGATCACGAATCCTATTGAGGACGACCCTAGCAAAGACCTTACCCGGCACCAAGAGCAGTGTTATCCCCCTATAGCTGCCACAATCCAGACGATCACCCTTCCCTTTCCAGATAGGGACGATAAGTCCTGTTTTCCAGTCAGTTGGGATGATGCCAGTCTCCCAAATGGAAGCAAAGATTACTTGCAATGCCAGGAGGACACAGCCTTACCACCAGCCTGGAGAAGTTCACCCCGGATACCACAGTTCCCTGCAGCCTTTCCTCCCCTCAGCTGGTTCACCGCCTGTGCAATCTCGACGAGACTGGGGGGTTCACAGCTAATTGGAGGATCAGCCTCAAGGACCGTGGACCCAGAGATATCCAACGTCCTTGCCAGAGGATCAGCTGGAACATTGCTTGCTTTTATTTAGGGCAGATGAAAATACAATTTATAATGTCTGTGTGATAAAAGGAAAAGAAATCAGTTCTCATTGCTGTCATACCTTAGTTAACTGAAGTAAACCTTCAGTAAATACAGCAGTTGACTAACTTGAATCTTCATATACTCATGCTAGGTCAGTCTTTTCTTAATAGACTTTCAACGTATGGGAACAAGAGCTTTGTCAGCAGAAAACAAATTAGGGTGTTACAAGGGTGTGGTGTAAAAATCTGTGAGGGCACTGTGCCATTGCTGTATGGGTGGCCAGTAACAAAAATAGGCATTGTCCTTACTTCACCCTACAACAGGATCCTTATTTAAAACCTGCTGACCATCGAGAGTTTATTTGTTTACAGTAAATAGTCACAGAAATGGGAATGAAATACTGCACTAAGTCATTAATGACATTTCTTTGCTCATACGTAAATGTTATTATTTTATTCTCTTTGATAAACACAGCTACCACCTGCCATTTGATATGTGCTGATCCTATCCTTCGAAGGTCAAGTCTTTTTCTTTCAGCTTAGCCAATGTTATAGCAAAAAAAGGAAAGTTTCTATTGGCTCACATGTATAATAAAAAGCATCTAAATATACTGCTTTATATAAATTAGGCTCCAACAAGATGTATTAGAGAGACTGTGACTCATGCATGACTTGGCCTGCTGACACAGCCACATCAAACTCATGATCTGCTTAATGACACATTGAATTACGCTACAGAAAATACAGCTTAGTGGCTACTGCACTGGCCTTGAAACCACAAAGTTTGTAACCACTAAACCTTTATCCCTAAGATGGCAACAGACAAAGGAAAATTTACATTAAGCTGTTCGGGCTTTCGTGGTTGTTAAATGTTCAGCTTTATCCTCCCATCAGGAATACTATAATTATGTTAAGTAAATTAAAACTGAGTGGACAGTGTATTAAACCACAAAAGATAAAAACACGGAATAGTAAATCAATCAAGACAAATATAAACATAACATCATGCAAACACCAAAACACACAGCGGTAAGCAGAAAAATCTACACATTCCAGGACAATGGTCACAGACAAGTTCCTACATTGATAATTCAAAGTGGGCAGCAGTCACTGATTAATGAATAATTCAGATTTCTCATGTTCTATCAGACGGTTGTGGTGAGCACCCTCTTCTACGCGGTGGTGTGCTGGGGAGGCAGCATAAAGAAGAAGGACGCCTCACGCCTGGACAAACTGGTGAGGAAGGCAGGCTCTATTGTAGGCACGGAGCTGAACAGTTTGACATCCGTGGCAGAGCGATGGGCGCTGAGCAGGCTCCTGTCAATCATGGAGAATCCACTGCATCCACTGAACAGGATCATCTCCAGACAGAGGAGCAGCTTCAGCGACAGACTGCTGTCACCGTCCTGCTCCACTGACAGACTGAGGAGATCGTCCCTCCGCCACACTAAGCGACTCTTCAATTGCACCCGTGGGGTAAACATTAACATTATACAGTCTGTTTTACCCGCATTGCTATCATTCTTTAATTTAATATTGTTTTTTATCAGTATGCTGCTGCTGGAGTATGTGAATTTCCCCTTGGGATTAATAAAGTATCTGTCTATCTATCTACGGAGTTAGAATGTTAGAACAATTGAGACGAGAACAGGACATTCAGTCCAACAAAGCTTGCCGGTCCTGTTCATTTAATTCTTCCAAAACAACATCACGTTGAGTTTTGAAGGTCCCAAAAGTCCTACTGTTTACCACATTACTTGGTCCCTTGGTTCCATCTATCTATGGTTCTCCATGTGAAGAAAAACTTCTTAATGTAAAAGGATTTACTCTTAACAAGTTTCCAACTGTGTCCCTGTGTTCTTACTGAACTCCTGTTAAAGGCACAGTCTCAATCCACTGGACAAATTCTCTTCGTAATTTTAAACACTTCACTCATGTCTCCTCTTTAATCTTCTTTTGCTTCAACTGAGAAGGCAGCTTTTTTGACCTTTCCTCATCAATCATTTCCTATAGTCCTGGAATCGGCCTAGCCACTATGCTCCATCGCTGCTATGTGCTTCTTGTAGCCTGGAGACCAAGAGGAGTACTCTACTCAATTATTAAGACTCCTGGGGACACTCAAAGCTTGGATCCTCATGCCCAGATCTAGACAGAGAGGGGTTGGATCATGCACTGATACAGCACCCACCACAAGGCGAACACCTGGAGTGCAACAGTGGAATGGGTGACACCTCAGCACCACATTGAAACAGTGTCAGTTTCTTTGGTCTTTTTTTTTGTCATGGTGGCACTCTGATCTAGGTCTTTAGCAAAATTTGAACACAGAGGTCTACAGAGAGTGTTTGGACTTTGGGGTTTGATTCTCTCCCCCCCCCCCCCCCCCCAACATTCATTGTGAATTGTGGTTGGCATTATAAACACAGTCGTGTGCTTTTCTGAATGATGTCTAATTCATTCAATTTGCCACAAGTTGCGGACACGTCTCAAAGATAATTAAAGCAAACAGGATGCACCTGACCACAATTTGGAGCAGCCAAGGGTTCGAGAGATTTTACCTTCAGAATTTTAATAAATTTGCACACTTTTCTGAAAAACATGTTTTCATTTCGTCAACGTGAGTGCTGAATGATGGTGAAAAATGGCAACTATATCCATTTAAAATTAAATGTACAACAAAATGAAGTGTGTAGAGAGTGAAGGGGTCACCAACAACAGCATTCATTTATAGAGCACATTTTCATACAAATGATGTAGCTCAAAGTGCTTTATACAATGAAGAAAAAAAAAAGACAAAATAAACAAGAAAATAGAATTTGGGAACACTAATTAACATAGAATAAAAGTAAGGTCCGATGGCCAGGGAGGACAGAAAAAACTAAAAAACTCCAGAAGGAAAAAATAAAATCTGCAGGGGTTCCGAGGCCACAAGACCGATGTGTGTGTGTGTGTATATATATATATATATATATATATATATATATATATATATATATATATTTGCTGAACCCATTGTCTTTTATTTGTAAACAAAAGGCATATATACACTTAAAACAAATACACAATTAACACATAACCACCCCTCCACAGAAATGCGACAGACATAAACCATAATTATGTATACTGTTTATAACAACAATGTAAGAATCAACTGCACTGTCCACAGATAAATAATAATAAAGAAAAACAACTGACAAATGATTCTTCTTCTTCTTTCGGCTGCACCCGTTAGGGGTTGCCACAGTGGATCATCTTCTTCCATATCTTTCTGTCCTCTGCATCTTGTTCTGTTACATCCATCACCTGCATGTCCTCTCTTAGGCCTTCCTCTTTTTCTCTTCCCTGTCTGCCACCTCCAGCTCTGTCTCCTGCTTTCCGGTCAGTGCCACCGTCTCCAGCCCATATAACATAGCTGGTCTCACTACCGTCCTGTAGACCTTTCCTTTCACTCTTGCTGATACCCATCTGTCACAAATCACACCTGACACTCTTCTCCACCCACTCCACCCTGCCCGCACGCTCTTCTTCACTTCTCTTCCTCAATCCCCATTACTCTGTACTGTTGATCCCAAGTACTTAAACTCATCCACCTTCACCAACTCTACTCCCTGCATCCTCACCATTCCACTGACCTCCCTCTATTCCATGCATGTTTCAGACACCATCATCTAATCAGGGCAAAATTACAGAGGGTGGGGCCATTGGGCTAGAGGCATTTTTGGGACCCCACCTACGCAAAATACTATGAGTGCTATACACATCAACTTCAAGGTATCAGAGCCACACAGAGTAAAATAAATGACTACTACAGAGTCCTAGCTGTAAAATAAATGGCAAAAATCTGAAAGCCAGAGACAATGTGGGCTTACTCTCTGAAATTATGAGAGTCAAAGTATGAAAGTATAAAAGCTTGTATCTTTAACAAGCAAGCCCGCGATTCGCTAGCGAACCGGAAATCCAAGAATGGCAATCAGTTTCTGTTCTGTCCGATATTTGGATGGATGACATATCATGGAGGGTGGGTGCGTCCGGGGAAATGTCATTTAATTCATTAAGCATATCTGTACTAAAGTGGTTTCGTTTTGTGGAGACGTGATTCCGTTGCCTTTGCGGACACTGACTGCTGGCAGAGTGGAGCACAGCAAGTGTAGTTTACAGGTTGTGGTGTTCATGTGCCAGCCACTGAGTCGGGGAAGCCGCTCGGTTTGAGTCTGTGACCGTTATGTGATCTGTATTACTGGCACAGTGGATTAGAGCAAGTGTAGTGAACAGGTTGTGTTGTTTGGGCGCCACCTACTGACTCTGGGACTCCGCTGCGCTTGACTCTGGGGCGTGCGCCACGGCGCAATATGCGCCTCGGTGGGAAGCCGCTGCGTGATGAAATATCATGGAGGGTATATGCGGTGGTGTGGGCGGTCGCGTCCGGGCGGCTGTACAACCTGGCGTGCACGCTTTACCTCAGTTGTAGTTCACAGGTTGTAGGCATTGTAAAGTTTCCATATAATTCAATAACCCTATTTGAACTAAAGCAGTTTCTTTGTGTGGGCGCCTTTGTTCATTGTTTGTATCCATGACTGTACAGGTTGTGTTGTTTGGGCGCTCACAGGTTGTGTTGTCTGGGCGCCACCTACTGACTCTGGGAAGCCGTCGCATTTTGGGAAGCCGCTGCATTTGACTCTGGGGCGGGCACCACGGCGCAGCACGTTGTGTTAGTTGGGCGCCATCTACTGACTCTGGGAAGCCACTGCGTTTGAGTCTGGGGCGGGCGCCGCCGTGTTTTGGGAAGCCGCTGCGTTTGACTCTGGGGCGGGCGCCAAGGCCGCAGTGCGCATGCATGCGTTTGACTGTGGGGCGGGCGCCAAGGCCGCAGTGCGCCTCGGTGCGTCTGCCGTGCATAAATTAACTGTGGTTTAGTAAGATAGATTAGCTAGTGCTGCAAAACGACAAGAAACTAACTACGCATCACCAACCAATGTCATAATTGTACTTTTCTGTATTTCTTTACAGCAACATCCTAATGGACCCACGTATCCATTAATTCCATTGCAGGCAGCAACAGCAGTCAAGGAATTTTTAAAATTGCTTCTCTTTAGAACTAATATATACTATGACTGGTGTTTTTCACAAACTTATCCTTTAAGAATTCTAGAAAAAATATTATCAAGTCTCTACAATTTCCAAATAAAGGGGAAAAGAGGAAGGCCTAAGAGAAGGTTTATGGATGTGGTGAGAGAGGACATGCAGGTGACGGGTGCGACAGAACAAGATGACGAGGACAGAAAGATATGGAGAAAGATGATCCGCTGTGGCGACCCCTAACAGGAGCAGCCGACAGAAGAAGGTAAAGGTAAGTACAACTTTGATATTCCTTGCTATTCCTGGAAAATTCTGGGCTTCTTCAAACATGTGCACTTCAAGAAAATGCAACTTTAGAGCATTTGTGATTTCAATATCTGTTTATTTAATCCGCTCTTGCCACCTCCTTCTGCTCTTTTAACCCTTAACTACTCACACCAATTTTTCAGCTCATAAGTACTTGCGCTGTGTACTTTATGCACCAATGTTAAAATGGCTATTTATATGCACGTTGTGAGGTTGTAATATAAAATAATGCAATAATTTTAAATTGTATGTGTTTTTAATGTAATTAAACGCCATATGACTGAATAGTACAACACAGTCGAAGACTTTCCAAAAATAAACCATATTCACTTTTCCAGTGCTCATTTGTCACCTGGTCACACTTTCACCCAATGCAGGATTTGCACAAGTATCACATTTCACTTCAGTTATTGAATGTTCTTTGCAGACAATCTCATTATTGTCATACATACGTAAGTACTAAATGTACCATATGGAACTTGCAGCGGCAGATCCACTCATAAAACCAACTTGGGACACACTGGAGGGAAACCATTGCGATACTGTACTTATAGTGAATCAAGCGGAGGATAGATGGCAGATGTTGCCGGTAGGTTCGAGTAAAAGGACGTTGAACAAAAATAATTGAGATTGCTGTACAAAATACACCAGCGCAGGTAGTTAAGGGTTAATTCCTTTTTCACAAACTCTAATCTGGCCATCCTGTTTTAGTGGTGTGCATCTTGCAGTGTGGCCTCTGTATTTCTGTTCATTAAGTCTTCTGCTGATAGTCATCTCTGATACACACACACATTGTCCTCCTGAAGTCTGTTTCTGATTTGTCAGACAGGCGTTTGTTGCTTTTTCTTTACCAGAGAGAGGATTGTTCTGTCATTAGCAGTGGAGGTTTTCCTTGGCCTACCAGTCCCTTTATTCTTACTGAGCTCACCAGGGCATTCTTTCTACTTCATGATATTCCAGTTAGTGGATTTAGGTCAGACTAAGATGCTCCCAGTGTCTCCAATGGTTTTGGTCTTGTTTTTCAGCCTCATAATGGTTTCTTGGACTTTCATTGGCACAGCTCTTATCCTTATGTTGAACAATGGCAACTACAGATGCCGAAGGCTAGAAGCAATCTGGGTATATCTTATGAAGCCATGAAATACACCGAAAGGAATCACAAACACCTGTGACCCCAAATGTCTCAAACATTACTCTGCCCTGGGCATTTCTATATGGTGCAACCAAAATGTATGAAAATCCTCTTAAATCAAAGTGCACAATGTGCACTTTAATCACAATGTTTGAATTGTTTAATTTGTAGGAACTTGTAAGATGTTAGGACCCATCTGCATTTGTTTAATTTTAATGGTTAGCTGAAAAGTGGCAGGCTGTGTTGTTTATTTCATCAAATTCTATTTTTCAGTCTTGTGCAAGCTTGCCAGAATCTAACAAGGGCTCCTATTTACACCAGAAAAAAAAAAATCTTGAGATGTTATTTTCAGTAGCTTTTCAAAATATGACCCAAATACATTAAAACAGACTAAATGCATTTTTTGTTTACTTTTATGTTAACATGGTCTTATTTACACAGGCACGATAGGTTTCAATCCAATTACACTATAAATGGAAAACAAACTTTGTATAAATAGCACATATTGTAGATGATGAAAAGTCTCTGGTATTTTAAACATGTACAGACAAAACAAAATAAATGTATCATTAACTAAAACCATGCTGGAATCAGAAAAGGACCCCCAAAATACACAGGTAGGAATGTAAAAACCTAACAACAACCCATATAACATCTGCATAGAGTATCTTTCAGTTTGTTTTACAGTGTTAAATGTTAATATTAAAATGCTGGGCGGAATGGCTAGGTATTTGCACTGGCAATCAGAAGGTTGCTGGTTTGAATCCCGTAAATGCCAAAAGTGACTCTACTTCATTGAGTGAGGCCCTTAACCTGCAATTGCTCTGTCCTGGGTATGACGTTAATCTGCATCCAGCCTTGCATGTAGGCCCTCCAACCTGGCACTCCAGCCACCATAAATAACCTCATATTGGTTCCATTCCATCTGAACTATTGTGGTGTCACCTATTGCATGGCTGCACTCGGGTCCTAAACTGGGATCCTGAGTTTGTTTGTCATGCACATGGCTCCTACCCTCTCTCTCTTAAAATGCTAATAAATTACACAGTAAGGTTGCATGGTATACCAGTACTGGAAAAGTTCCAGAATACCCACAAACAGTACGTTACAGATGCATTTCGTGGAGTCAAAACTGCATGCTTCGAATCGATCAGGACATCATGACTATCAAGAGGTAAACAGTGTGTTGGTTTGGCATGTTTGGGTGTTATACCAGGGAGGCAGGAGTAAGATGGGAGGTTTTGCAGTTATCCGTCATTTGCTTTGGAGCCATTTTGATACTGGTACTGAGGTCCGAAAGCTGGTATCGATACTGAACCCAAAATTCAGAAACTATTCAGACCCCTTCATTTTTTTCACGTTATGTTGTAACCTTATGCTAAAATCCACTTAAATTAATCCCACAAAAGTAGCACTCAGTACCCCAACATGACAAAGGGAAGGAAAAAAAAACAAAAAAAAAACAAACAGCACTTGACGCAAGTGTTCAGACCCTTTTCTATGACAGATTAAATTTCACTCAGGTGCATCCTATTCTAATTATCATTAAGATGTTTCTACATCTTGTTTGGAATCCATTAGTGGTCAGTTCAATTCATATTAAATTAAATCAAATTGTATTTGTCACACACAAATTATACATATAGTTTAAAAAGAAATGCTTAGTTGCTCAACTCCCATGACTGTGCCTTGATATGAATACAATGGGGCAATTAAAAAACATCTTCTTTCGGCTACTCCCGTTAGGTGTTGCCACAGCGGATCATCTTCTTCCATATCTTTCTGTCCTCTGCATCTTGTTCTGTTACACCCATCACCTGCATGTCCTCTCTCACCACATCCATAAACCTTCTCTTAGGCCTGCCTCTTTTCCTCTTCTCTTGCCTGGCAGCTCTATCCTTAGCATCCTTCTGCCAATATACCCAGCATCTCTCCTCTGCACATGTCCAAACCAACACAATCTTGCCCCTCCGACTTTGTCTCCCAACCGTCCAACTTGAGCTGACCCTCTGATGTCCTCATTTCAAATCCTGTCCATCCTCGTCACACCCAATGCAAATCTTAGCATCTTTAACTCTGCCACCTCCAGCTCTGTCTCCTGCTTTCTGGTCAGTGCCACCGTCTCCATCCCATACAACATAGCTGGTCTCACTACTGTCCTGTAGACCTTCCCTTTCACACTTGCTGATACCAGTCTGTCACAAATCACTCCTGACACTCTTCTCCACCCACTCCATCCTGCCTGCACTCTCTTCTTCACTTCTCTTCCACAGTCCCCATTACTTTGTACTGCTGATCCCAAGTATTTAAACTCATCCATCTTTGCCAACTCTACTCCCTGCATCCTCAACATTCCACTGACCTCACTCTCATTCACACACATGTATTCCGTCTTGGTGGTCCTACTGACCCTCATTCCACTCCTCCCTAGAGCATATCTCCACCTTCCAGGTTCTCCTTGACCTGCTCCCTATTGCTACAGATCACAATGTCCTCAGCAAACATTATAGTCTACAGGGACTCCTGTCTAATCTCATCTATCAACCTGTCCATCACCATTGCAAATAAGAAAGGGCTCAGAGTCGATCCCTGATGTAATCCCACCTTCGTCACTCCTACCGTAGACCTCACCACTGTCACACTTCCCTCGTACATATCCTGTACAACTCTTACGTACTTCTCTGCCACTCCCGACTTCCTCATACAATACCACAGCTCTTCTCGAGGCCCCCTGTCATATGCTTTCTCCAGGTCCACAAAGATTCAAAAATCAATAGAATTATATGTAATAAATAATTATATAATACGCTGCCGCGGCTGTCCGTTTGTCTGTGCAGCATTTTAAATCACCTGTAGCTCGCAAACCGTCTGAACTATTGACCTGGTACACATATACTACGTGACATCTACTATCCGCTTTTGGGGCGATGATGATCCAAGGTCAAAGGTCAACCCAGGAATGGCACGCTCAAAAATCAAATAACCTGTAGCCTGAAATTTGGTACACATATACTATGCTGAAACTCTGCACTACAACTTTATATTGAAAGGGAAGAGTTTTGGAATTATTCCTCTATTTTTATTTTATTGTAGAATCAACTCTCAGCAGCGAGCAGCAGGGCAGCCGTGCAGCACATGCGCCATTCTCATTCCCAACCACCTTCGCCGTCACTTCACCTACCCCTTCGTATCTTAAATCATTGTATACATATTGAAGATCAAGGTCAAGGGTCAAGTGTATTTTCACTGCACGTTATTGTGCAGTGCGAAGTTACTGTCTAGTAAATAATAATAATAATTAGTAAATAATACTAGTAACTAAACAGAGTTGACAATAGGGCATCATGTATTTCTAGACACTTTCCTTATTTACATGCAGATGCAAGTGGTCAGAAGCTTCTCCTCTTCCTAGGTAAGAGGCTCCTCCTCAGTCTTTCTGAAGTGGATTTTAGGCAGCCATAGTGTTTACCTGACCGCAGCACAGAAAAGAGGCCTTTGTTGGGAACACTGGTGTCACTAATAATTCTCCTTGCTATGGACCAAAATTGCTTGGTAAAGATGTCCTGGAGGTTAGTGTATGCACACCCAGTGATGTGTTCAGCTGATTGCATATGATTAGAAAAGACACTTGTCTATAGAATGCACCAGAGTTGACCAAAAGTCAGTCAGTCATTGTCCAACCAAAAGTCAAGCTATGAAATTGAAGCAATTGCCAGCACAGCTTAGAGACAGGATTGTGTCGAGGCACAGATCTGGGGAGGGCTACAAAAAAATATGTCCTGCAGCATTCATTCAGAACTCAGTGACCTTCATAATTCTTAAATGAAAAGATGAATGGAACAACCATGACTCATCCTAGGGCTGGACACCTGACCAAACTGGGAAATGGCAGAAAAAGTGCCTTGGTAACAGAGATGACTAAGAACCAGATGTTCACTCTGGCCAAGTTCCAGAGAACCTGTGTGGAGATGTGGGAAACATCCAGAAGGGCAGTCTTCAATGCAAAACTCCACCAGTATGGGCTTTATGACAAAGTGGTTAAACAGAAGTCTCTCCTCAGTAAAAGACACACAAAAGCCTGCTTGAAAAGGCTCCTAAATCACCCTTAGACTATGAGAAACAAGATTCTCTGGTTTGATGAAGCCATACATAGCATCGTGCCAGGAGGAAACCAGGTACCGCTCATTACCTGTGACATTATCATTCCAAATTGTGAAATACGGTGCTAGCATCATCATGCTATGGATTTGTTTCCAAGGACTGGGAAGACTAGACAGGGTTGAGAGAAAGCTGAATGCAGCAAAGTGACTCTGCATGTTCTTGAGATGCCCAACCAGAGCTCGGACTTAAACCCAATTGGACATTTCTGGAGTGAGCTGCCAAATAACCTTCCATTGACGGTCTCCATCCATCCTGACAGATCTGCAGGGAAAAATGCCAGAAAATCCTCCAATTCAGGCGTACAAAGTTTGTTTGCGTCAAACCCAAAAAGGTTTCAGGCTACAACCACTGCCAGTGGTCCTTGAAAGGGGCTGAATACCTGTGTCAATTGGATCCTTTTTAATTTATTTTTAATAAATTTGCAAACATTTTTTAAATTCTGTTTTTACTTTGTTATTTTGGAGAATTGAATGATGGAGGGGAAAATGAATTGAAATGATTTTAGGACACAGCAAAATATGGAAAAAGTGAAGGGCTCTGAATACATTCTGAATCCACAGTATATGTCTAGTAATTTGTTTATTGTTTTCAATTAATGTCATCAATTAGTATTTCATTCATCTAGTTATATTAGGCATGCAAATTTTATTTACATTTCATAATCAAAGGCAAACGACTAATAAATGAGATACCCTGTTAATAACACAGGAAATAATGCAGGGAAAATGTTTCCAAGAAAAGGCAGAACATGCTCAGATGATGTCGGGCAAGCCGACAAGAACATCCACTCTGATGGAACCAAATTCTGGGTATACTCAGGTAGTCTGTCACTGTGGGTTAAGCCAATGTCACATTACACTACACAATGTCTAGTAAACCTTGTTGACTCTAGTTGCTGATCTTGTTGCGGGAGCATCACAATTATCTTGATTGGTATGTCACATTAGGTGACTGCATGATAGCTCTCCAGAGTAGTTTCACATTTCCAAAGTGTTCCAAAGCTCACCCTTTCTCTGAACACCAATGACGTGCTGCCTAATTGTGCCAGTTGCTGTAAGAAGAGTTTATAGGCAGGGTGAGTTGAGATGCAAATTTTGGTCTTTTTTTATATTTTTTCCAATCTTTTCTGATATGTGAAACAAGGGATATATATCTGACAGATGAGTCACTTTTCTTTTAGTGAGGTCCAAAACACCTGCATTCCTTATTCACTGCCGCTGCATTACATGCATTGCACTCCCTGGTGGGCACTTATTGTTTACCAAGCCTCGTGCATACAGAGCTCACCCCTAAGACATAAGACAAAATCAAACCTTGTCAATGAGAGCCTCAGACTGGTTGGACTGAGTCGCTGGGTTTGTCATACTACACAACTGGGAGTCTTGGGAGCATGCTGGTGACTTTCCCCGACTCGCTAAGATAACGTAAATGAAATCTGCCCCTGGAAATCGCTGGAAAAAGTTGTGTAATGTCACGTAGCCTTGAGACACATGTTAAATTCATCAGAATTGCAAGTAAGAACAAAAAATGGTCCAGTTCATAGGGGCAAGTCAATTAGCTGACACAATGTTTTGTGAGTTTGTAAACTCTACATCTGCTGGTCCACATGTTTGCTGCAGATTCCTCTGTTAATCTTTACCTTTGTGCTAGCACATTATGGGTAGATACTTCACAATCCAAAAGTCAGTTTTGAGTACATACTTAACGGCTGCGACTAGAAGAGTTTTCAGCTATTGCATCTTCTTAGCATGCTGATCTTCATGATAATCGTATATTACTAACTAGCTAATGAAATTTTACTTTTATAGCCGAACAGCTCACTGTAACACTCCTTTAGGGACAATTTACCTCACATGCGCACACACAAACACACACAAGTCTACAGGATGAGGTTGGAAAACCACAGTGTTAAGAGGAAAACGCACACAAGACACAAGTATGGTATTTAAACATAAGGTGCTAGCTTCATGAGGCAGCAACACTAACAAATTAGCAACTATGTGTGAAAAAAGCAAGTTCAATAATTTGATATATGCAAAAAAGGTGAGAAATTAGACAGTACGGTGCCCCTTCACACCTCTCATGTAGGCGGCCAATGTCAATGCTGCTTGTATTTATTCATTTATTTATTTATTTTCACTGCTTAACTGAAGCCAGGTCACGGGGGCAAGAGAGCAGTTAGGCCCATTCGTCCCTATTTCCAGCCACACTTGCCAACTCATATGGTAAGACCTTAAAGCCATCTGGGATATAAAATCCTCCCAGCGAGACCTGGGTCTTCCCCAGGGTCTCCTCTCAGCTGGTTACGCCCATAAAAACTCCACAGATAAGTGTCCAGGTGGCATCCATATCAGACAGCCACAACTACCTTAACTGGCTCCTCTCCATGTAGAGGATCAGCTTTTGCTTTTCTAAAATATATTGATTCATTACTAGTACTTAGCAAACGGCTCATTGAAATAGATGCAGCTGGTGTTGACTGAAAACAGACCCAAACAAAAACAAAGCATATATTTTTGAATTTCAATTCTTCTGCACATGTTCTGTGTTCGTTTCTGAGGTACCTTTAACACTAACAATAAATAAAAAAAAAAAACAACATTTCAGGAAAAATAAATGACCATCTGGAACTTTAAAGCACAAAAAAAAAAAAAACACCTTTCTGCTTAAGGCATGAAAACAGCTGACCTTCGTCCTAATAAAGTACACCCTCCCACTGAGCTAAGTACACAGGGATACAGTAGTGACGTGAAGAAAAGTCAATGATAAACACTGAAAAGTAAGGACATTTTAACAGATGTTTAGAACTGTGCTCAGCTGCCTCAAAAAAGGGTCAAATGTCAATCTCAATAACATTTATGTCATGATACCTTATAAGTACACAATAGTTATTTTCATAGATGAACACTATCCCAGACATCTCTCTCTATTATAAAAGAAAATCTTGAGACGAGACAAGACAAGACTATTGCCAAGAGATTTTTTTAAGTTGGTAGAGGGGGTCCCACCCTCCTCTCAACCATTTCCGGTTAATGACCCATAGCCACGACCCTCTCACCTCTCATTGGTGTGAATGCTTTTGTCAGACATAGTTCTTGTGCTTTCAGCTCTTACACATTTTTATGTTTTCCTCACTTTAAGTTCCCAGTAAAAGACCTATTATGTCCGAATCTTATTAGAGAAGGGTTATCAACAGAAGAAATGAATACACAGGCAATCTTAGCACCGAGAAACGATGAAGGCAAGCGAATTAACGCGAAAATTATCGATCAGTTACACGGCAAATTGGTTAAATGCGTATCAATAGACTATGCTGAAGCAGTTGGTGGTGATGGTGTGGAAGATGAAAACTTCAACTTACAATATCCTGTAGAGTATCTACGATCGTTAACACCGTAGTAATGGGCTATACAATGGAACAAGATTAGTTGTACTGAAAATTGGTCGAACAATTCTGACATGTAAAATTTTAACAGGCGACAAGAAAGGTAATGTAGTACATCTTCCATGGAAAATATTAGACACAAAAGGAGATCTTGATATGCCATTCGTATTAAAACGTTTACACGTTGTCACAATGTAAGTCCAAACACGGAATCAAAATTGAATTTGATATTGACAAAAAGTTAATTCCAAATATTGTTTTTACTTAAGTTTTACAGTAAAAGAGTAAGTTTAAAAAGTATTTTTCGTGTTAATTTCAAAGCCAAACAAAACGAAAACATATAACGCAATGAATACCTCTAACACAACATGAAACATAGTAAAACTTAATAAATTGAAATAAAATTATTTTTTACTATGGTTAATTACCCGCTGTAATGTAAAATAGTTCTATTTTGCATATGTAACAATTCCCATGAAAATAACAATTCGTTGAAATTGTACATCTGCTTACCCATACACGAGTGGCAGAGCCGCGAAGTAGCCAGTGCACAGCGTCTGCCCGGGGTTTGGTGAGCGAAGCGAGTAGGGGGCAGAGCCCCCTTGTAAATTGTAAATTACCAGTTCAAGGGCACATTTAAACAAAAGCAAGTCCTAAATCCTAGAAAAGATATTTCTGTATAGATAGTACAGTGGATTCAAAACGTATTCAGATCTCTTCACTTTTCACGTTTTGGTTTATCCTTGTGCTAAAATCATTTAAATTCAGTTTTCCCCTCGTTAAATAGCACTCAATACCAACACTTAATTCTAAAATATTACATTAACAAGAATTTAGACCCATTACACAGTACTTTGTTGAAGCCCCTTTGGCAGCAGTTATGGTCTACAGTCTTCTTGGGTATGATGAAACAAGCTTCACACACCTGGGGCCTCATGTATAAATGGTGCATAGTATGTACAAAAATGTTTCACAAGAACGTTTCCACATTCAAATCGTGATGTATAAAACCTAAACTTGGCGCAAAGCCATGCACATTTCCACGGCAGCTCATACCCTACTGTACGCAAGTTCTCTGCTCGGTTTTGCAGACTGGCGGCACCCAGCGTCAAAGCAGTGCTACTGTTCCAGTGTGGTTTTCCTTTCTTTTTTAGATCCACATCCCTGACATGGCTTTATAAATACAATGAAATTAACCTCATATTGTTTATTAGTTTAATGCATCTGATTGCAATTAACCTGTAACAATATAATGGTCTACAGAATGGTCAAACTATTCCAAATACCATAACTGCTTTAACGTTGCTACTCTCACTGCACCACCTTCTTCTTCTTTCAGCTGCTACCGTTAGGGGTTGCCACATCGGATCATCTTTTTCCATATTACTCTCACTGCACCACTCGGAGTATTTATATCACTGTTTCTGAGGGTGAATCACAGCTGTACAGTAGCTGATCGGAAAGAGAATTATCGGTATACAGCATCAAGCACACGCTGCCTCTGCCATTCGCTATTTGAACTGCTCTCATCTGACAAATGCTTCAGAGCCTTTCCTGTACTGACCTAGCGGTTCACAAACAGTTTCATCCTAAGAACTATAAATGCACTCAATCAGTCCATCAAGTGCTCCTTGTAGAACTGTTTGTACTTATACAGTAAGTACAATCACCTCACTGTAAACTTGCACTACAGTTATAATATTGCACAACCTGAGCCACTTTATGAAGTGCGTATTTACATATGACGACGATATCATTTTTAAGATGAAATGCAGCAAAATATGTTTATTATATTATACAGATAAAACTTTAACGTTAACTACATGGTGCCACAGCACTAAGTGAGGAGCTGGAGCTTCGTTCACGGATTGTTCTTGCCTCGTGCTGTATTCTTGCTGGTGCTGGCGCGACACTGGAAGGATAGATGGATAGAACAATTAAACACGTACTATCAAGATAGTTCAATGTTTCTTAAAAGTTTTGAAGAATCAGCGTTCTAAGCTTACAGATGGCTTAACGTCTATTACAGAGCTGATTGTGTGGCGATTGGGTATTTGGAGAAAGAAAAGTAAGGACAGGAATTGGAGGTTAGTACGTTTGAAAGAGACAGTACTTCTTTAATAAAGTATTTCATCAAAGGTCGCGCATGGTGCAGCAAGCATCTTGCGTGAGACATGAACAATCACTGAGCCACTGTGTTCCCATGTTTAATAACATGCTCTAACTCCTATCATCATGAAAATGATATCACGTATATGTCTCAGTATTTTAATTACTCAGAGAGCTGTAATATTACGAATGTAATGGATTCTGTGTCCAGTCGGAGGAAGAGAAAGCCCGGAAGCACGTAGCGATTCACACACACAGCACATAGAAGATCAGATACAAAACAAAGCATTTAATGTGCTACTTTAGTTACGATGGGACTAGAGAAACCAGTAAATTAAACGATTTTAAGATGAAGTTTATAATGTTCTACTTTAATGACAAAATAAACTACGTGATTAAAGTGGAAATTTTGAGATTAAAGTTGACATTTCATGCTTTTTTCACACTGTGTTCCTTTTTTTTTTCTCCGTACCCTAATAAGCTTTCATATGACACTCCTTTTCATGGCGACTTGGACATCTGACAACTTTTTTTTTTTTATTTCGGGCACTGTGCAACTTTGTGAACTTGAGCTTTCGAGTTTCTCCGACACTATATGTCACTCGATCAACTTCCTTTTGTTGTTTATACCACTGTTTAAACCAACAAATAGTAAGTTTTTCCTTGCCTCCACTTGGTATTTGCTGAAATTCTTCTGTTTTCACTCGTACTTTTACCATTGTCTTTTCATAGAAGGCCATGCTTAAGGGCTATTTATATTGATTTGCATATTCAAAGAGGTGTAATTCTGGGAGGAGTTGGGCAGGACAGCAGGCGCGAGCACGTACGTTCATTTTCACGCTGACCGGGATTTATGTAGCGTAAGAACGTGGAAGCTGACGTTTGCACAGATTTATGAATCTGGATTTTTTTGTGCGTAAGCACATTTCCACTATTGTGCTTACGTCATATTATAGTGCGAATTCTACGCATGGCGTTATGCGTGAGGCCCCTGGAGATTTTGAGATTTATCTGCCATTCTTTTCTGCAGACCTCCCAATGACTAAAGTATACAGACCCTACTTGTGGTCAATTCATTTGATTGGACAGGATTAGGAAAGACACACACCTGTCTATAGAAAGACCAACAAGTTAAACAAAAACCAGTCTATGAGGATTAAGGAATTGCTAGTAGAACTTAAAAGTCAGGATTGCGTCAAGGCAGAAATCTGGGGCAAACTACAATACATTCCTGCAGCATTGAAGGTTTCCAAGAGAACGGTGGCCTCTATAATTCTTAATTGGATGAAATTTGGAACAACCACAACTCCTCCTAGGGCTGGCCACCCAGACAAACTGAGCAATCGTAGAAGAAGGGCTTGGTAAGAGAAAAAACCAAGAACCCATGATCACTCCAGCTGAGCTCTAGAGAACTTATGTGGAGATGGGAGAAACTCTGAGCAATTGTTGTATTTATGGAAAAAATCAACAATCTGGGCTTTATGAAGAGTCGGCAGGAGGCCTTCCTCAGTAAAAGACACAGGGGCTGAATGACTAGTCAACTTTGATTGAAAGCTATATGGAGCACAGTAAAAAGATATTGTTAATGAAAATCTGCTCTGGGGAGCTCTGAGCTGAGATTGCACCTTCTAACAGGACAAGAACCTCTAAGCACAAAGCAAAGGAAATACAGGTATGACTTAAGGAGAACTCTAGGAATGTCCTGGAGTTGACCAGCCAGAACCCAGACATAAACCCAACTGAACACCCCTGGAGAGATGTTAAAGCAGCTGTCCAACGACAGTCTTCCTACAACCAGACAAGGCTCGAGAGGATCTGCAAAGAAAAAAGGTAGAAATTCCCCAAATCAAAAAGTCTTGTCACATCATACCAAAGCAGACTCCAGGCTGGAATGGCTACCAAAAACACAACTAAGTACTGAAAAAAGGGTCTGAATATTTATAGCAGTGTAATATTTAAGATTTTAATTTTAAATAAATGTGGAGAAATGGCTAAAATTTTGTTTTAGCATTGTCATTCTAGGGTACTGACTGATGGAAAAAATGAATTTAAATGATTATAGATTAAGGCTGCAATGTAGGAAAATTACACAATACCATTTTGGATCTAGAGTCATACCATCAAGAGATGCCCCAGAAGTCTCAAACTTTCAGAGCTTGTGAATAAGGCAACCACTATACTTGAACAGCCAACATGTTTAGTGTCCAACTGTCCCTTCCCCAATGCCATAAAGTGTGTGCTTTCCTACACTAAATAGAATAACGAATTGCTAGAAGTAGAAACTAAGTATATCATTTAAACACCTCAAGTAATACACAAAATACAGTATACCGCCAAAGACCAGACAAGATATTCTATGAACAGAAATCTCAACATATACTGATGTGACACCTCTGAAACAGCTACTATATTACTCAGATGGACGTTTCCGATTCTCTTTTGATTCTTTCACTGGTGAAGTGATAGCTATTGTGGTTGACTGCCATACCTTTGGTCAATAAAAGCAAATGAGTTGTGCAAACATACAGAGAGTGCAAGTGGTTTGTACAGTAGAGTTCAGCTTCAGCTACTGTTATTCCCAGAGATTCACTCATCCATTTACAGGTGTACAGTACCTCATTCAGTCCAGTTCAGGGGAGCACTAGGCAGATATCAGAAAATAACCTTGTATGCTGCTCCAGTCCATCACAAGGCACACTCATGCAAAGCCAATTTAGGGTCGTCAAACAACATTATCTGCATGTCGTTGGGGCAGTGATGGGGATGTGATTTGAACCTAGGTCTTGGGTGATGTGAATCTACAGCAGTATCCACATAAACTCTCAGAATAGCTCCAATCGTGACAGATTTCTCAGCATGCCCATCCGACGACGTCCATTATCTGAATATTATAGTTATGCTAGATGTTTTTCATGATTTCTAAACGTATGTGCCACAAAAATAAAATGCAAAAACTCTGTTCTTGATCACACATAAATGCATGTTTAAACCTGGAAGGTGACAGCATACTTACAGGAATAACTGCCATCCTTGCCCTCTCGTACCAGGAAGAGGCTAAAATATCCAACAAGATCGTCAGAAAGATCTAATTTTGAAGCTACAGCCTGCAAAAGTACAAAAATAAACAAACATATAAAACACAGTGTTAGAGGCATAAAGTAAATGAACATTTTGTGCACAATAAAACTGAATTATTCAATAAGTTATGAAAAATGTTTAATGAAATTTTCATTACACATTACCTTTCAGCAGAGAACAGTATCACTGATATCTTGACATACAAGATAACTCACACAATGCACTGCATGTGTAGAGTAGTAGACATGCACCGACATCAAGGGGTTAGGTTAAAAAAAAAATAAAAAAATTTTCATAAGTTTATTGTCATATATTTGCTACACATGGTCACCTGAAGATCAACATCCAAGCTCTTCCCAGGTACGTGATACCACCCTGGGTCGAGAGGGGGTGCTGCCACTAACAGTCTTGCTGTTTTGTTCCTCCACAGTTCTGAGAAACCATCCATTGAGGGCAACTGACTCTGCCACTTCCAGTCCCTGGGCTTCAAAAGGAGAACCGCACGGAAGGCGGTGTCACTTTATAGGGAGATGACCTGAGCAAAGGAGCTCCATACCAACCAACCCAATGACGCAGCCGGATTAGAAGGAGCCACCATCCTTACATGGTGACAGCTTTTGTTTTGATGCCTTACACCACTACGCATTGTTTTTGTTAAAGAACTGAACGTAAACAGGGAAGGGTTGAACTGGCACACCAAAATTCTTCCAACTGTCAGACCTTTCAATTCCTTGGATGATCACAACAGACAGAGAGAGATAGGAAAGACACTATGTAACAGACAGATAGACTTAAATTGTTCCAAGGGTTAAATTAAGCTTTTACAGAAACTCAAGAAATACAGGCAGACAAATTCAAGAATTAGAAAATTTACACAAGAATTAAAAAAGAATTACAAAAGAGAAATAAACAATTCTGATTAATTGTACATATTACCTGAAGATCAGATTTACTGTCATGTGTACACAATACAAACAGACTCACTTGTGTGGTCTCCCAGAGACTAACATAACATTACAATAACAACGAACAACAAATACAACCCATGCAATGAATATGACAATATTAAAAGCAACATCAAAATCTCCATACATAAACAATGCAGTTTAAGTACAAGCAGAAACTGAGTAGCCTTATGACCTACGGAAAAGACTATCACTGAACCTAATTGTATAAAACATACTAATGGTGTTAAGTGGAGGGCATCATCCTACAACAAGAAAATGATCCTAACATACTGCTAATGCAACACAGAAATTTTTTAAAGCTAAAAAATGGAAAACTCTTCTTCAGGTCACCCAACATGTGTTCTATGGAGTTTATATCTGGGAAACTTAAGGACAATCAGAGACTTGTCACAAAGTCACTGCAGTGCGGTCTTGGCCATATGCTTTGTTCACCTTTCAGCACGATAATTACCCAATCACCGTAGTCTGAGGTCACGCGTGATGTATACCAGGTTTTCTTCAAGGACCAACAAGTATCTAGATGAATTCACCATTCCCTCAATTCTGACCAGTTTCCCTGTTCCTACCACTCAGAAGCACCCACTGCCACCATGCTTCACCACAGGGATGGCATTAGGCAGTGCTTGAAATTTTGTCCAAAGAGTTAAAAAGTTCTCTCTCATCACACCAGAAAATCTTTTCTCCTCATTCTCTCAGAGTCCTGTAAATGGCCTCTGGCAAATTCCAAGTGGGATTGTTCATCCCGGCTGAAGACTCACTACTTCAGTTTAGTATATCCTGACTAGAGCTGCTGATTAGCTGTACAGACTGCATCTCTGTTGTTAGTCATTAGCACCAAAAACATAAGTAATATGATAGTTATAATTTGTTACTAACCCTCACCTATTCTGCTTTTCTTCTCGGTACTCAGATGTGGCACTTGGTGCCACGGCACACCTGCCAAAGGTAAAGTCATCTCTGATGAAGGATCGCAGGAATCATTGGGTAGAAGGGTCCTTTCATTGGATTGGCTGGCCCAGTGCTGACTTAGCTGTGGAATGGCCAATAGGGGAAGACAACTAGATACCCGAGGTCTCCAGGAATCTGAACAAATCCAAATCCTATTAAGTAATATCATCTACTGTTGAATTCTGCTCTGTACTTGTACTATTTGTATTGCATTATTATATTGTATTAAGGTTTACTTGTGTTCTGTTCTGTGTATTGTATTTACCCCTTTTTTTGTCACCCACTGCAAGCCCAACCTACCTGTAAAGGGGTTTCTCTTTGAACCACCTTTCCCAATTTTTTTTTACCATTTCTTCCCTACAAGGGTTTTTTTTTTGGGGAATTTTTTCTTGTCTTCTTAGAGAGTCAAGGCTGGGGGGCTGTCAAAAGGCAGGGCCTGTTAGAGCCCACTGTGGCACTCCTTGTGTGATTTTGGGCTTTACAAAAAATAAATCGTATTGTGCATTGTATTAAGAGTGCCTCTTGTCTAGCCACTCTACCATAAATACTGCAGCTAAGCCATGGTAGCCCTTCTAACAATTTCTCCCGTCTCAGCAGAGCACTAATGTAGCTCTGATAGATTGACCACTGGGTTCCTGGTCACCTCCCTAACCAAGATGCTTATTGCCTGGTTATATTCAGTTAGGCCAATTTTAGGAAAAGTCCTGGTGGACTGAAATCAAGTTCTAGATACATCTTAAAAAAAAATTAAAGCACTCACGAGGCACATGACCACAATGTGTAGTACCACAGCAAAGGGTTTTAATGCCTCTATGAATGAGAGAATTCAGCTTTTGATTTTTAATAAATTTGAAAACCTTTCTAAAAACATGTTTTCACTTTTTCATTATTTGTTATTGAGTGCAGACAGACAGGTAAAAAATGCAAATGTGCCTCCCAGGGGACGTACAAAACATCAGAATACTGGATTTTTTTTCCCCCAAAGCCCTTGAAAGTACAGGCAATTCGAGAAAAAGCATGCAAGGTTAATGGCTTGTACTTTTGGCTTTGTGACAGACATAACATATCTAAATTTGCTTTGTTAAACATCTCTGTGCGGTATTCTCTCTTAAAGACATGTATTATTTCAAAGAGAAGGTGTTGCCGAAAGCAAAAATTGAAGGATGTTCTTAAAGATTACAGCAGGAAGACTTCAAATAGCAGCAATATCAATGTCAAGGGAATGCTTTATTGTGTCTGAGGATTAGTGAAAGCAGAAAATAACATGTTGTTCCTTCTCTCCTTTTCACAGATGCAATTTTGTAAGCCTTTTGCACACTGACTTTAATGGGAACTAGGAGTTATATCTTAAAGGTTTAACATTAAGGGGACAACAGGAGTCTAATGAAGAACAGTCAACAGACAGCATCTGACTGACTGTGTGTTCGCCTACTTTATAAATGCAGATTTTTTTTTTTAATACAAAATGAGCACAGATGGGGCCCAAGTCCATCATATTGGAAGTGAATGCAATGGACCAGCTAAGAAGAGCAAATCAAACACTAGAAAAAGCAGATGTGTGTAACGTTTAAATTAGTGAAGGAATGGGGAGGGAGGGAACTTCACCCGTCATACTGGGTGGCAAGTGCATAACAAGCTCTGTGTCAAAGCCAGCTCCGTCAGTCAAGATAAACCCACCAGACACATGAGGAAGTAGCTGTGGTTTTTTTGTTTTTTCTGTCCTCCCTGGCCATCGGACCTTACTTTTACTCTATGTTAATTAGTGTTCCTGAATTCTATTTTCTATGGTTGATTGCCCTTTGTGTTTATACACACACACACACCCACACCCAAATGCTTTCACATATTTTCTGCTTCTATATTATAAACACATCTTGTTTTTTAAAAAATGAGTATGCCTTGCTGAGATGAAATGGCCCTTATCCAGGTCCCTGCCTTATTCCCTGTGATATCTGGGATAAGATCCAGCTAACCAATGACTGTGCACTGGATAAGCAGGTTAGAAAGATGCAAGAATGGATGGAACATTGTTGGATAACAGATTAAGGTTCATCCTACAACAGCAGGGAAATGGCTGGGTAATAATTAATGTAGAAACTTTACTCAAAATCAAAGTCCACTCTTCCATCCACCAAAACTACTGCAGTGTTTTTTAGAGGTTATTTATAAAGCATACATTGATTAGATATAATGAAAAAAGGAAACGCTGAAAAGAAAATGCAAGGACTGGTTTATATGAACATTGTGCGACTTGAATGTGGTAATCAGTGTTGTGAGGTGATACAAACAATGCAAAGCCTAATCTAACTTTGAGTTAAAAATTTGGCCATGATGGTCCATCCATCCATCCATTCATCCTCTTCCGCTTATCCGAGGTCGGGTTGCGGGGGCAGCAGCTTGAGCAGAGATGCCCAGACTTCCCTCTCCCCGGCCACTTCTTCTAGCTCTTCCGGGAGAATCCCAAGGCGTTCCCAGGCCAGTCGGGAGACATAGTCCCTCCAGCGTGTCCTGGGTCTTCCCCGGGGCCTCCTCCCGGTTGGACGTGCCCGGTACACCTCACCAGGGAGGCGTCCAGGAGGCATCCTGATCAGATGCCCGAGCCACCTCATCTGACTCCTCTCGATGCGGAGGAGCAGCGGCTCTACTCTGAGCCCCTCTCGGATGACTGAGCTTCTCACCCTATCTTTAAGGGAAAGCCCAGACACCCTGCGGAGGAAACTCATTTCAGCCGCTTGTATTCGCGATCTCGTTCTTTCGGTCACTACCCATAGCTCATGACCATAGGTGAGGGTAGGAACATAGATCGACCGGTAAATTGAGAGCTTTGCCTTATGGCTCAGCTCCTTTTTCACCACGACTGACCGACGCAGAGCCCGCATCACTGCGGACGCCGCACCGATCCGCCTGTCGATCTCATGCTCCATTCTTCCCTCACTCGTGAACAAGGCCCCGAGATACTTGAACTCCTCCACTTGGGGCAGGATCTTGCTCCCAACCCTGAGAGGGCACTCCACCCTTTTCCGGCTGAGGACCATGGTCTCGGATTTGGAGGTGCTGATTCCCATCCCAGCCGCTTCACACTCAGCTGCGAACTGATCCAGAGAGAGCTGAAGATCACGGCCTGATGAAGCAAACAGGACAACATCATCTGCAAAAAGCAGTGACCCAATCCTGAGTCCACCAAGCCGGACCCCCTCAACACCCTGGCTGCGCCTAGAAATTCTGTCCATAAAAGTTATGAACAGAATCGGTGACAAAGGGCAGCCCTGGTGGAGTCCAACTCTCACTGGAAACGGGTTCGACTTACTACCGGCAATGCGGACCAAGCTCTGACACCGGTTGTATATGGACCGAACAGCTCTTATCAGGAGGTCCGGTACCCCATACTCTTGGAGCACCCCCCACAGGATTCTCCGAGGGACACGGTTGAACGCCTTTTCCAAGTCCACAAAACACATGTAGACTGGTTGGGCGAACTCCCATGCACCCTCCAGGACCCTTGCTAAGGGTGTAGAGCTGGTCCACTGTTCCGCGACCAGGACGAAAACCACACTGTTCCTCCTGAATCCGAGGTTCGACTATCCGACGGACCCTCCTCTCCAGAACCCTCAAATAGACTTTTCCAGGGAGGCTGAGGAGTGTGATCCCTCTGTAGTTGGAACACACCCTCCGATCCCCCTTCTTAAAGAGGGGGACCACCACCCCAGTCTGCCAATCCAGAGGCACTGTCCCTGATGTCCATGCGATGTTGCACAGACATGTCAACCAAGACAGCCCTACAACATCCAGAACCTTGAGGAACTCCGGGCGTATCTCACCACCCCCGGGGCCCTGCCACCAAGGAGTTTTTTGACCACCTCGGTGACCTCAGTCCCAGAGATGGGGGAGCCCACCTCCGAGTCCACAGGCTCTGCTTCCTCATTGGAAGGCATGTTAGTGGGATTGAGGAGGTCTTCAAAGTACTCCCCCCACTGACCCACAACGTCCCGAGTCGAGGTCAGCAGTGCACCATCCCCACCATACACAGTGTTGACACTGCACTGCTTCCCCCTCCTGAGACGCCGGACGGTGGACCAGAATCTCCTCGAAGTCATCTGATGGTCAACCAGGGTAATTAATATAAAACAAAATCCTAGGATAAGACCACAAAGTCTTACAGTGATACATACAGAATTCTATCAAATTGTATAATTAGGCACAGAAATTGGTTATATTTGGCAAAGATTCTGTCAGTTTCACTCAAAAATGCTTCACAATCAGTTAATATGAATTGTACTTTATAAAAACATTACCTGTGCTACTTGTCAAAGACAAGTTGAAATCTAAGTAATCAACATAGATCTAACTATTAACATTTCCAGTGCACCATTTATTGGAAAGTATTTTATAATGTATGAGGTAATAAAGTGCATTGCATTTGTTATTTCAAAAGCTGTTACATCTCAAACATTTGTAGTAATAAAATGCATTATATTTGCCAGTCCAACAGATGGCGCATCACAAACACTGATAGAAATAAAATGCATTACTATAAATGTTTGTGATGCACCATCTGTTGGAAGGTCAAATGTTACGCATATATCTTTGACATATGCTATTTGGTATGGGATTTGTAAAAGAGGTGTTAATGTTTATGATGCTGCATCTGTTGGAATGACAAAAAGATACAGCAATCAGACAGACACAGACAAACACTTAGCTTTCTATCAAGGTGAATGAAAACTGCCAGGATTACTCAGAAGAAAAATTTCAGCATCAAATAGTGATGCAAGTTGGCGAAAAGAACCAATAAGACAAAGTTTAGAAAAAAAAAAGTTACTTCTTCAACAAGCACACAGGTACATTTACCTCAAGGACATCCTCTGTCTGGTCTGACGTAAGTATGTTTACTTTCACCTTCTGCCCATTGGAAAGGTGGACGTCCAACTGTACCTCCTCGGTTGGGATCTGCTGGGTCTCCTATAAGCAAAATGTTACAAACAAGTTATGTGATGCTGGGCTTCCAAAGTAATTAGAAGAGCACATCCTGAATAAAAGGAGTTTAAACTACAGGAAACACTACAAATTATATTTCAGGGATCACATACAAACATATGGTGGATTCAGAAAGTATTCAGGCCCCTTCACTTTCTGCACACCTTATTGTAAATTTAATAATTTTTAAATAATTATCCTACACTCAATAACCCAAAATAAGAAAGTGAAAAATTGTTTTCAGGTAGGTTTTACAAGTTATTAAAAACCAAAAACGAAAATCACTCCTCAATACAAGTATTCAGACCCTTAATACAATACTTGGCAGAAGCCCCTTTGACAGAAATTCCAGTTTTGAGTCTTCCTGAGTAAGTCTCTACAAGCTTTGCACACATGGGTTTCAGCAGTTTACCCCATTCTTTCTGGGAGATCCTCTCAAGCCCCATTAGACTCGATGGGACATGTCTGTAATCTGCCATCTTCAGGTCTTTCCACGGCTGTTGTATGGGTTTTAAGTCCAGGCTTTGACTGATAGACTTGTCTTGACGGCATGCATCTGGTCACAGTAGTGCTGAAAGGTAAACCATTGACCAGCCCTTAAACTATGTGCACTCTGCAGCAGTTCTTTCAAGGACCTCTTTATATGTGGCAGAAGTCATTCCTTCCTCAGTTCTGACCAGTCTCCTTGTCACTGCTGCTGAGAAGCACCTCCATAGCATGATGCTTCCATCATCATGTTTCACTGTAGGGATGGAATTGGGCAGGAGATGAGCAGTTCCTTGTTTTAACCAGACACAGCACTTAGATTTCTGCCCAAAGAGTTCAATTTTGCCTCATCAGACCAGAGAATCTTTTTCTTCAGATCTCAGAGTCCTTTAAACTGTCATATGCCTTTTAGTCAACATTGCCTTCTATCAAGCCACTCTACTATAAACACCTTATTGATGGAGAACTACAGAGATGTTCGCACTTGCTTCAGTTTCTTCCATCTCAGTAGAGGACTTCTGAAGCTCATGTTGGAAGTGACCATTGGTTTCTTGGTCACCTCCCTTCTTGCCTAGTTAGTCAGTTTGGCTGGATGGCCAGCTTTGTATGAACAGTCCTGGTGGCTCCAAATGTCCCCCATTTCACAATTATGGAGGGCCACAATGCTCCACGGAACATGTGAAGCTTTAGAAATGGTACCCTCACTCTGATCTATACCTCACCACAATTTGGAACAGGAGGTCTCCAGAGGTCCTGGCTTGACTTCATGGCTTGTATTTTGTCCTGGCATGCAGTGGGACAGTTCCACATGTGTAACTTTCTATGCGATGCCCAATCAGTTTCAATTTGCCACAAATGCTCTCCAGTCAAGTTCAAGACACATCACAACTTAACATCAGCAAAACAAATGAACCGTTTATTAACTTTCGCAGCACCAAACAGCCTCTAGATCCAGTCACAATTCAGGGACTGGATGTAGAAGTTGTCCACTCCTTACAAGTACTTCGTTTCCACATTAATGAAAGGTTGGACTGGTCTCGGAACACAGAGAACTAGGCAAGAAAGGGCAGAGCAGGCTCTTTTTCCTTAGGAGACTGCATTCCTTTAATGTGGGAAGCGACCTCCTTCACAACTTCAAAAACTATGATGGCCAGTGTGGTGTGCTGGGTTGGTAACATCACGTCAAGAGAGACCCACCGAATCAACAAGCTAATTAAAAGGAGAAACTCAGTTAGGGGACGCAGTCTGGATCCCCTGGAGGCAGTAGCAAAGGGCAAAAGTAAAAAAAAAAAAAAACTGAGTGCCATTATTATTATTATTATTATGAACAATGCTATACATCCTCACTCTGACACACTAGCACTGAGGGCTTTCAGCAGAAATGTGTCAGGAAACAAAACAGGGGCTCATTTATATTAATGGCAATACACCTGTATAGCACCTTACTGGGACGTGGACTGCCAAGTCAGAAGTTTTCTTTTAAATTTTGTGCTTTATAGTAATTCTGGTGTGTGTTCAGACCTAAGTATGTGTATAGGGTGGTCCAGATCTAATTATCCAATTTTCATTACGCTATAACTTAAGTTTATTACATAGAGACTTCACAGGCCCTGCCCTGCACATAGATATTTCACTTAAAATCCTTTTTGTTGCCAATACTGTATATTTATTTATGTATTTACTTAGTTCTCAACCTATATATTTATTTATTTAAAGAGCTTCTGTAAAAAGGCCAAATTCCCCCCTATGGACAAATAAAATTTGTTTGTTTGTTCTTTCATATCTATCTATCTATCTAGAATATAGTGCCTTTCATTACTATCTATCTATCTAATATAGTGCCTTTCATATCTATCTATCTATCTCAAGGTGAATTAAAGTAAACAGGATGCACCTGAACACAATTTGGAGTGCCACTGCAAATAATACTTCTAAGAACTAAAGATTTTAGTGTATGATTTTAAATAAACTAATGAATTCAAATTTCCTGCATCGGGAATTTGTCATTTCTCGCATATCCCAACTTACTCTCCAGAGGCGCACAGAGGGGGAGAGCGAAGCTTGGGGTCAGAGTACAGCGTCAGCTTATTTGTACAGCTGATTCTGTAGGTTAAGGGTCTTGTGCTCAAGGGCTCAATAGAGTGGCATTACCTCTAGCATTGCCAGGATTCGAACTGGCAACATTCCAGTTACCAACCTTAAGCCAGAGAGCCACCACTACACTCGAATTATAAACCTTTCTGAAAACATGTTTTTACTTTGCCCTTATGGGTTACTGAGTGTAGACTGATGGGCAAAAATTGCAATGTATCCATTTAAAATGAAATCTATGACATAATTATGTGTGTAGAAAGTGAAGGGGTCTGAATATTTTCTGAATCCACTGTAGGTTGAATTATTTACTTTTGACTGTTTTTATTCCAAAACAACTATTTCAAAATTCTGTTGTACTCGTTAGGTTCTCGAAGAACACATACACAGTAAGTAGTCATTAATACTAAGGACAAGTAATGCTAATTGAGGCTTGGTGCTTAAAGCAATTGATAACAATCTACTAACATCCTGTATTACACAGAATTGGCGGATACTTCAGAACATTTCCTTCCAAGATGTTATTTCTGTTAGAGAGTAGGCATATGCATTTTTTTTCAGTTAGCCCGTTTTAGTTTTTCAGACTTCTGCACATTCAGATTTTGATTAAACAAATTCACTTTAACAAAAGAGAAAATATTATTTATTCTTTTATCAAAATATGAAATTATTAGTTGTAGTCAGGATTATAACAAGGCACTAAAAAGGAGGGGTCTTCAGAACAATGAAACCGCCTTATTTCCAGCTACAAAACCACAAAAAAGCAAGCACATCAAGCACAGGAAGTTGGCTTAATATAAAGGGGTATATTTAAAATGTCACAGAGCAGATGTCTACAGCAGATGCCTGTCTTCATATCAAAACACTGTTAGCATAAATAAATTAGCACGCATTGTATCCCCGATTCTGATACCGATGTCTGGTATAATTCTCAGGAGTACTGGTTAAGCTCTCTTGAAAGTCAGCAACAAACTTCCAAGACCAAACAGGTTGTTGGCTCTAACTTTATTGTGTACTACAGTGCCGTCCATAATGTTTAGGACAATGACATAGTTTCCCTTGATTTAACCCTCTGCTCCACAGATTAAAATTACAAATCAAACAACTCAGATGAAATTAAAGCACCACCTTGCAGACTTTCATTTAAGGGGATCTGCATACATTTTATTCACATAACACTTTTCCCTCATTCCAGTGCTCCATAATGTTTGGGACACAGCAATGGCAAGCCTATTAAAAATGCCATATTTAGGACTTTGTTGAATATCCTTTCCATGCAATGGCTGCTTGAAGTCTCCGATTTATAGATATCACCAGATGCTGAGGATCTTCTTTGGTGATGCTCTGCCGAACCTCTCATGCAGCTACCTTCTGCTCTTCATTGTTTTCGAGGGCTTATCCCCTTGCGTTTCCTCTTCAGCATATGGAAGGCCTGCTCAAATGGTCTGTAATCAGGTGACTGGTTTGGCCATTCAAGAATTTTCCATTTTATAGTTTAGAAAAGCTCCTGTGTTGCCATAGCATTATGTTTCTAGGATGAAGTGCTGTCCAATGTGTTTCAAGGCATTTACTGGAACCTGAACAGATCAGATGTTTCTGTACACCTCAGAATTCATTATGCAGCTGCTGCCAGCAGTTCCATCATCAATGAAGAAAAATGTTCCAGGACCTGTGGCAGCCATACATGCCCAACACCTCCACCACGTTTAACAGATGAGGTGGTCTGCTTTAGACTATGGGCAGTTCCTTGTCCTCTCCACACTTTGCTCTCTGATGCAGGTTCACCTTTATCTCGTCTGTCTGCAAGACCTTATCCCAGAATTCTTCAGGCTCTTTCAAGTCCTTTTTTGCACACTATAATCTGGCCATCCTGTTTTTGTGGTTTGCATCTTAAAGTGTGGCCTCTGTATTGCTGTCCCCGAAGTCTTCAGAGGATAGTCGCCTCGGACATACATACACACATCTGCCCACTGCAGGCTGTTTCTGATCTGTCGGACAGACGTTTAGGGCTTTTTCTTTACCAGAGTGAGGACTCTTCTGTTGTCAGCAGTGGAGGTCTTCCTTGGCCTACAAGTTCCTTTGTGATGAGCTCGCCACTGGGTTCTTTCTTCGTCATGATATTCCAGACAGTTGATTTAGGTCCTCCGAAGGTTTTTACGCTTTTCATTCTAGTTTTTCAGTCTCATAATGGCTTCTTTGACTTTCATTGGTGCACAGCTCTTGTCCTACTGTTAAACAATGGCAATTATAGACTCCAAAGTGTAGAAGCAGGCCAAGGTATCTTATGAAACCATGAAGCACACCTGAGGAATTGCACACACCTGTGACACCAATTGTCCCAAACATCATGCCCTGAAATGGGGTTGGGGGACTGAAATGTACGCAAATCCTCTTAAAGACTACAGTGTGTACTCTAAACACGTCTGAATTGTTTGATTTGTAATTTTAAACTGTGGAGCAGAGGGGTAAATCAAATAAAAATGTGTCTTTGTCCCAATCAATATGGAGGGCCCCGTACATTGCTAATTTTCTTTACACCTCTTCATTAACTTTTGGATGATGTTTTTACCTCACACTAGCCCATTCACATACTTCACCAAGTACTTTGTATGCATTGAACTGTACTTGCGATAAACAGCTTTAAAAGTACACAAACACCATGAATGTTATAAAATTAACTGTATATATTATGCAGAGTATGCCACCCGCTCTTCTTGCGACTCTTAAATGCTACACACGGTTTACAGAAGAATCGTGACATTTAAGGACTTGCTTGGTAACCTCGTAATGCAACACTTAAGCTGTGCATGTTAGTTGCAATAATTCCAGCTAAACACACTTCCTTTTATAATAATTTATGACACATTAGTGACCTGTTTCTCCTTAGTCACAATCCTGTTTTTATGTTCATACCACTATGTAGCCTTCATCTTGCAATAACTTGTATAAATACTCAAATGTTTGTAAAAGCTCACTACAATTCCATTACTTCACAAAAGGTTCAATTTAGACAAGTGGTCTCATTGGGATAACTGGCATGCAACATTAAATAGCAGCAGACAAATTATATAAAATAAAGTTTTATTCAACACAGATTTAATGCGAGAGGGGAAAGTAAACTTTATTCTTGAGGGTATACTTCTGGTTTTGGCTAAGCAACGGGTAAAGAAAGCCAAGGAACAAAGACGCATTCCATATTAAGACTATTCAGAAAAGGTTCTGCTTTTACTACAAGAACCGTTAAACATTTAAACCCTTCAAAACAATGACAACTACATATTACAATTATGAGTAGTTTTTTTATTATATTATATCTTTACTAATACACTCACATACTTTGGGATCCCTTCCCTTATCTTGTCTTGTCAAACCACTGCAAAGCATACAATAAGGCAGCTTTGACTTGGCAAGAAGGCTGGAGACTTGAAATTAAAATTAATCCCCCCATTTGTCTGTACTTAGTAAAGAGTTAAATTAAAATATAAACCCACAAAATATTTCATTCATGCAGAGTTGGGAAGATTTATTGAATGTTTATTGATGATAAACAGTAGTAGCAGAGTGCTGTACCGTGTTATCCATTTAAGGATGCAATGAGAAGTGAAGCAATCTTTTATTGGCTGAGTAGACCGCAATATGCAAGCTTTCAAGGCAGCTCTGGCCCTTATTTAAGACAAGGATATAATACAGAAACCGGAGTTTCCAGTGTTTATATAAAACACCAGTAAAGAAATGATTCTAAAACAATTTTCAAACAACACAAATGAAAATGGCATGGACAAAAATGCTGGGACCCATAGCCTTATATTTTGTTGCACAACCTGCAATTCTTGGAGCTCTCCATGAGACTTCTGTTCCTGTCCACAGATTGTTTGGCCCACTCGTCCTGAGCCAACTGCTCCAGCCGTGTCAGGTTTAAAGGGGTCTTTCTCCCCATTTATCAGACATGACTTGTGCAGACCTCAGAACTGATAAATCAACGATACGAGATTGTTTTTGAAGATGGGAGTGAATGCAAGTTCAAGAGCACACAGATTGCTAAAAGCTGGTATCCCTTCTCTCTTCAAGTCAAGTCAAGTTGGGGAGCATGCACTGGTACAGTGCGTTGCCATACCCACCACACGACGAAACAGCTCGGGATCCTGGTTGGCAACCCCCCCAGGCAGACACGCAGTCCAATCCCACCCTCCGGAAATGACCCTCTATCTGCCACAGCAAGGTGTTACGTAGGTGACCCCTTGGCCTGATCCAGCCACTTGGGTCCCCAACAATGAGGATCCTACGAGCTGGATCACCCTCGGGGAATCGCGCCACATGGCCGTAGTGCTGTAACTGACATTCCCTCACAATGCAGGTCATGTGCCTCATTTGGGACAACATGAGCAACCACTCATTCCATACAAAGTCAAACCAACGGTAACCCAAGGATTTTCCAGAGAGACACAGTACCAAAAGAGTGAAGTCTTCGTCTCAGGTCACTGGATAACATCCATGTGTTGTAACCAATATAGCAAGACAGGAAGCACTTGGACCTTTGTCCTTTTGCATAGATATCGGGAGCACCACACACCCCTTTCCAGCAACCTCATGACAGACAGACAGACAGACAGACAGACAGACAGACAGACAGACAGACAGACAGACAGACAGACAGACAGACAGACAGACAGACAGACAGACAGACAGACAGATAGATAGATAGATAGATAGATAGATAGATAGATAGATAGATCCCACCATGATCTCCCAATCCGTCTACTGACTTCATGGATTAGCTTCTCTCTTCCTGGGTCTAAAATATAACGGGACTTTAAGAAGTCCCAAAGGGAGGGAAATGTATTATGTTTTAAATTAATAATCTTTTACGATGTATTACAACTATATATATATATATATATGAAGGTATAACAGAATGAATGGTTAAATATAAGAAAAAAGACTGAATGTAACTCAAAGGTTAACTAAATATAACAAAGTTTAAGCGCCCAAGGTCTCATGCCTTATCCAAGAGAAGCTACCAAAGTAATTTTCCAAAGTTAGAATGAGGTAAATGAGTAATGAACACCCCCCTCCAGAAAGAGCGGGGATAAATTGATGGAAAAGCCCCTACACCTCCAAGGGTGCTAAGATGAAACTGAGAATCTGGTAAACATCCCTCTTAATGAAGCAGCGTTCAGAATGATGGCAACTGTCTAGTCAGAAATTACTGGTGGTTTTAGCTGACTGGAGGGGGTGATAAAGTTCTGCAAACTCACGTGACGCATTAGATAAGGTGACATAATTAGAAAAAAAAAAAGGAGATGAATCATTTAATGGATTGTTGACTCCATGGACTGAGACATTTATGCAAATAAAGAAATGTTCAGCATTCTCATCTGGACTCCATAGCCACTTTCTTTGAAGATAGGGAAAAGTTTTTTCTACGACCTCGAATCTTATTTTTTCAATTTAAATTAATTTATTTTGGGCTTTATGCTAATACTTGTCTTGAGATCCACAAAAAAGGTTATAAAAATGATGTCCCTAGGTAGGGTTTAGTGGACTCACTGTACATGATAAGGTGAGCAGCTTGGAATAGAACCACTGTTTCTTTGGATTGAGAGGGGTCAGTTGAGATTGTTTGAGCATTGTAATTAGAATGTTCTTTGGGCACTTCACGCAGGGAGATACAAAGGGCACGTCCAGTCTCAACACACATTGGGGGGTTTACATCTTGAGTGTCATTTTTATTAATTGAAAACAGTGCAGCTACCATGACTCTCACCAGGAAAAGAGTGAGGAAAAATGATGATGACTAGTCATCATCATTAAGTCATTATGAAGAATATTTAAAACTTCAAGACAGGAAAAGGCTCTCCTTAGGGTCAACCAGAATGACAGTGATTTGACTAACATATTTAAAACATGCTGTGAAAAAAGGAAGACATTGCATTTGAACAACAAACAAAAATGAATGGTTGCCACAGAGTTATTCAAATGATACAGCAAGATAGAGAAGACGTGATGAAAAAATTTCTGTATTGAGATACCAATATCAGTGAAACTTTGTGATACTTGATACTTATTTAAAGCCACAGCAAAAACAGAAATCCTATCCATTTAATTAAAACTGCATCCATTATTCAGGTGAAGAATATTTTGCCTTTTTCTGTAATAGAATATACTGTAAAATACATAAATACTAACATTTACAGCAGCTTTAAAATTGTGGTACAGTAAAGCCTCGATTGTCCAACAGGGGTCGGGACTGAGGCCTTTACTGATCTGGGAAAAGACTGATGGATAACAGAACAGCTACTTTAAAAATGATATACGGTAGACTAGATTAGTGGAATAGTATTTATTTACAAAACTTCGCCCCCTACTTGCTTCGCTTGCCAACCCCCCTTCCACCCCCTGGCATGCGCTACACACCAGCCACTTCATGTCTCTGTCGCTCACGTTGTAAAGAAGGGGACTGAATGCACTCCAAGGAGACGCGATCGCTCCTCCGAAACCCCCTCTTAAATGGTGATACAATGGGAAACAAATAGTTTTTTTTTTTTTTTTTTTTTACCTCCTCTTTACTCGATCAGCTGCTGTACCATGTGATCTGCATCTCAAACAGCACACTTCTGTCATATCACCTATGTCCATATATTCAATCTCTTTTCGCTTTGACCTTTTCATCAATATCGCATTGAATCTTGATTCCGTGTTTGGAATTACATCATGACAATGCAACGTATAACTGCCCGTGAGTGAATGTCGTTTCTTTCTCTCTACAAGAAATGTGTCTGACAATAACATTCACAAAAATGAGAAATGATTTCTGTCGCAGGATTTCACTTTCACCAAACAACAAATCTTTTAATTCTCGTGGATACACCTCTTCATTGGGAAGAAACACTCATTTTTTTTCCCCTGAAGAACACAAATTCTATGATCTACAAGTCTCAGACTTAAAGTTTAAATCCGAACAATATATTTGATCTCTTTTCGCTGTTCCGTTACTTCACCAAGTAATAATTTCCATTTGTTTGTGCTAAAGCAATCTTTACTATCATTTTTTTTGAGACTTTTGAATTTTCGTACTTCCATTATCTCTAACTTGCTCTGCATGTGTATCTCGCCAATGTTTTTGAATTCTTTACGACGTTCTACTTTGTCATCTACTCTTTGTTTTATTACCAGCCCCGGGCGTTGTTAAATCTCTTGGCGCAAAGACTCATCTCGCGTGACGTGAAGGTGTCTCTCTGAGTTAAAATCATGTCTCATCTCCTTCCAACCTTCCAAGATTTTTTTTTTTATAATAAAGAGAACAATCTATTATTATGAAAATATAGTATTAACAGAATTAATTAATTCATATAATATTGTACCAACCAGCATAATAAGCAAATACATCTCAGAGGTACTGGAGTTCTCTACTTTTAACTTTGTTCCGTATCAAACGGTGCCCTGTCTTATACCCTGGTATCTGGGTTACGGAGCACACCTCCAAAAGGAATTAAAAAAAGCTCCTCTAAGCAGCTGCCTAGCACTCAGAAAAATAAAATAAAAAATAAAACTTGGTGCTCACACAGCAGGTTTATTTTGACTTTGGAAATTTATTGTTACAGTATAAGAGTTCACATTAAAACTACTGAATGGATAAATGTGTACAAGTCTTTTGTCATGAAGAAAATAACGAAGGGGATTGAATACTTTTGCATGGCACTGTACGTACAGTGTATCAAACAATGACAGTCTTGCAATTTTTATTTTCCCCGAGTTCTCGCCTATGTCAATTTAGCATACACCTCAGAATTTTATCAGCTTCCAAAATTTGACACTCTTGGAAAACTACCTTATGAATGAATATTAATGACCCAACGAGGTAATTTGTACCTGCCTGCCACTTCAGTTACAGAATACTATCTAAACATTTCTAAAATATAAAACAGACAGAAATACAATACACAAATTATATATAGCATAGCATACTATAAAAATCAATAAGTGTACTTATTTTAGCACCTTTCATGGTTGGCCCCAATCACGAAAAACCTATTCTTTCTCCTTAGAGGTTGGTCCTTGCTAATGTACATACCTGTTGTGCTTTTCTGAGAAAGCTGTTGAACACTTCACTGTTTCCAACTATGGGGTCTTGGCGTACTGAAAAAAACAAAAAAATAAATAAAAACTGTAAGTGATGTACTGCTTGTTCAAGTAAGTTACATTTTTCACTGTACACAATACTACTTCTACAATCCACTTCAGTACCAACAAAAGAGAATCAAGCAAAAACATTCATTAAAGACAAAATTGATTCTGTATTCATATTTCTAAGTAAAATAGTTACTTTTAGTTATAACAATCACGTTGTGGTTTGTCAGAGGAGAATCTGATTAACATTAAAAAGGAACTGTCACCACATGCACAATGTGAATAGGGGTCGGTGGTAATCTGCATCCTATACAGCACATCAGAGGAGAAAAAGAATCTCTTTTTTGTTTCATTTATGCTTGTTTTGTGTTTAAATAACAGTAAGAATTCTTCAATGATTAAAGACCCTGAATAGTAGATAATGTCCATGTTCAGCTGTCAGGTTCCCATGAGATGTTGGTGTTTAGCAAAGTAGAAAAGATTGATTTGATTGGTTTTATTCATAGTATAGCAAGAATTACTGAGATTACTGCTTGTGTTGATTTTTAAAAGAAACAGAAAGAAAAAGCACAGCAAACAAAGTACGTGCAAAATCTGCATTATAAAAATGTACTTTGGGGAAAGTAATCCTAGCAATTTGCAAAGAAAACAATGACAGCTTCAAACTTCTGTATGCACAGGTAGTGGAAAATTGTCATGTCAGAGGCTTTTGTCCAGAGTCAAAAATATATCTATTATAATGATCCCTCGAAATCTCCGTCGACAGCTTTCGTAAGCATCAAGTGTATAGAGTCAAAGGAGAGATTTTCTTTTTCACCTCATTTAAAATAGACTCACCGGCTTGCATGTACTTTTCCAGTTGCTCCCGACGCTGCTCGACTTCTGCAGGTGTAAGAGTAAAGATTTTCTTTGGAGGGAATGCAGGCACTACATTATTACCATACTCTTTTCTTAACTGTGGGAAAAGCATGAAACAATACACATTAACATTACTATGACTTAATTACAGAAGCAGTAAACTGTACTAAGAAAAATGCCAGTTTCCTGGCCATCACTCATCAGCTGCACATTCTGACAGTAAAGCATAGTGGTGGCAACATCAGCTATTGGGTTGTTTTTCAATGGCATGGTCTGGGACACTGACAAGAACAAAGTATAGAGATATCCTCAATGAAAACCTACTGCAGAGTGCTACGTACCTCAGAGTCAAAGCTTCACCACCCAAAAGGTCAATGACCTTGAACACAAACAAAAGGAAACACAGCAGTGTGAATGTCCTTGAAAGGTCTAGCCAGTGCCCAGACTTAAACCCAGTCAAACATTTCTGGAGAGACCTGAAAATAGCTGTCCAGTAATGGTCTCTATTTAACCTGACAGAACTTGAGAGACAGTCAGAAGAGAAGAAGGTCAGATGTATGAAACTTGTCACGTCAGACCCAAGTAGAGTCCAGACTAGAATTACTGGCAAATGGACAGAGAGTAAAGAGTCTGAATACTGGTGTCAATGTGATATATATATATAGATATATATAGATATATATATATATATATATATATATATATATATTTATCTCTCTATTATTAAAAAAAAAATCTTGAAAGGAGACGAGACATGATCTTCTCGGAAGACACTTTAACGTCCCGTGAGACAAGGCAGTGAGACAAAAGGACGGCTGCTGTACAGGCTTTTAAATAATCGACGTGCAGCGCAACAAGCAGAACACGCAACTTGCCAGCAGCAGCAGCAAGCCAGCGGCTAATCCGACCGCATCTCCTTAGCATTTTTAATAAATCCGAAAAAAAATTTCTAAAATTCTGTTTTTGTTTGGTCATCCTGGGGTATTGAGTATTGCTTAACAAACGAAAAAATGAACTTAAATGATTTCATCATAAGGCTGCAACACAGCAAAATGTGTAAAAAACATGAAGGGCTCTTAATACTTTCTGGAGGCAGTTTATGTACTGTATCAGTGTTGTTGTGACACATCTAGTTTTGAGGGTACGGCTAGGATTCCCACCTCAGTAAATCGAGCACAATCATCAGAGCATTCCCCCGGCAAACGGAGTGCAATCGGCAGAGATATCGCCCCTTGGTGAATGGAGCGTGATCATCCATAGAATATGTAGTCAACCAGAGGGCCGCAGGTTAGAAAATGCTGGTATATATACACATGTAGAATAAAAATGGATTTCTTAAATTAATGAAAAATGAATTAAATGATTGCACTGGAATCTCTCATTAAAGATAAATTCGAAGTTAGTGGTCCCATCAGGGACCTCGTTCACCTCTTTTATCTCCTGCCAGTTAACCAACTTGAGATTAAATTTCGTGGGTTACCCATGATGCCAACAACTTCGAGTTTCAAAATTAAATCTTTGGTGTTGGACTGTATCGAAGACTTTTAAACATTGTAAATGACTAAATATATTCAGTTTTATGCTTTTCAGTCCTCACCAGTCAAGGAAAAATGTGTTGATTCCCTTACAGCTCAGTAAAAAAGTGCTGTATGGCTCCTGAAAAGTGATGAAATGAAAAGTAATAGTCTTCTGTGTACCTGCATGCCTTTGATATGTTAGTGAGTAAAGCAAAGCAAGTGTGAAAAGAGATTCTAAAATGGCTGGGACATATTTGATGGGACCCCTGGAAAAGATCCTAAATAACTTTTTTCGAACTCGCTATTTTCTTGAATTTGTATCACACGCTTCCAATCATACAATAAGTCTTTCAGCCCATTTCAATGAAAAAAAGTTGTCACTCTGCTGTTTGGTGTAATTGTGTGTCACATGCTGAACAAGGACCAGAGAAAGCAAAGGAAAGAGTTATTTGAGGACATCAGAAAGAAAATGATAGACTAGCAAGCAGCTTGATGTTCCTAGACAACAGCTGCAAATATTAGATAGAAGTTAAAGGTCCATACAACTGAAGCCAACCTTCCTGGATGTGGCCGCAGGAGCAAATATTTTAAAAACTGTAGCTTTACATTGTTGAAAAGCATTTTTCTATAGAAACAGGTGCATTCCAACATATCTGGAAGACAGTCATCCGTTAATTTTCAGGAAGGAGACAAAGCACAGCCTCTATCACAGGACCAATGTTCCAGGTACAGTTGGTATAGAAATATTCCCATTTTTTTTTGCTTTACAGCCTTAAATGAAAACACACAAAAAATATTTCTTTCCAGCTTTACTTACTCAATGAAATCGATAACTGTAGGTATGGTGTGTTGTGGATGGTGAGCTGCATTGGTGTACCACTTGGTATTGAGGCCAAATAGTTTGATTTTGGTCTCATCTGACCAGAAGACCGTTTTCCACTTGTCATCAGAATCTTTAAGGTGCATTCTGGCAAAGCTCAAACGAGCCTTAATGTGGCCTTTCTTGAGAAGTGCGACCCTCCCGAACAAGCCACACTTGTGGAGCGCTTGTGACATTGTTGCAACATGCACACAATGACCACTCTTTGCCATCAAATCCTGTAATTCCTTGTCCATTGGCCTCTTGGTAGCCTCTCTTACCAGTTTCCTCCTTGCTCTTCCATCCAGTTTGGAGGATCCAGAGAGGGTCCTAGTAGTACCAAACACTTGCCACTTCTTTATTATGGACTTTACTGAGCTCCTTGAGATTAATAAAGCATTTGAGATTTTTTGTCTCCATCTCCTGCCTTATGTCCATCCACCACTCTATCCCCGAGACCTTTTGAAAGTGGCTTGCCACCCATAGTCAGTTGTTTGCTGTCAGTTGCACTACCAAGCAAGGGAATGAATGCCCCATGAACAGTTTCACTAATCACACGGATTACAACTGATCACAGGTGGAAGGAAGCCAGTAACCGTAATGGAAATGGTGGGCATTGACACCTGATGGAGTTTAGGAAGGGGAGATCCTTTATTCATCTCAGTATTTCTTGGTTTTTTTTTTAATTTTAAATTCTTCTGAACTGTAGCTGTGATATCTTTCACTTGGATGTTATAGATTGCATTGAGTAAGTAAAGCTGGAAAAAATATTAGTTTGTGTGTTTTCACTTAAGGCTGTAAAGCAAAAAAATGGTAATATTTCGAAGGGGGGGGGGGGGGGTTCTTTTCTGTACCCACTGTATGCACAGGTAGCTTCTTGCCACAATTAAGAAATATATTAAATCTGTCACTGCCTGCCGCGAATGATCAAAACATGCTACTTACTATCATTTGGCTGACACCTTTATCCATGATGACATTTTATAACATTTAGTAGATACATTTGGTAACATTTCTTGGTTGTTCTTCTAACTGGAGCACTGGCAAGTTAAGTGTCTCGCTCATGGCCACACAGTGTCAGTAGTAGGATTTGAACCCGCAAGCTTAAGGTTTGAACCACTACACCACATTGCTTGCCAGCTGAGGCCTGATTTGAACATGTTAAGTGAATTAGCAGCCACAATGTTTTGTGCATTATCTTGAACATGTGTAACCATTTTGCCTGCAGGTCCTCATCTCTAAACAGCAGCAGTTAGCTTTTTGGCAAGGTCGTTAGCTTCATGTCTGGAAAAAATTTTTGTTTGTAGAACCGCTATTTCATTTGTCAGTGCTCAGCTCTGCAGTGGCACGCTATTGTGCAATAATTCTTGGCTGTTTGTGCAGTTCAAGTAACCTGCAAGTGCACAATTCTTAGCTATGGTTAGACGGGCTGAATGTGAATGAATGTGTCTCCAAATGAAATGTGACAACCTAGCGTAAGAAAACCTGGCAGCTGTTGAAAATTCTGCTGTCAACCACACTCGTGGATAACAAGTTTTGTTCGAACATTCAATACACCTGCTCTATTTGGATTTCCACTGACTGTAAGTCATTAGCTCTCTTGCAGATACTGCCAATGTGGTAATCGGTGTTGTATCAAGTGTCCAGCCACCATACTTGAGTACAACTAGAGCTACCTTTCTGGAAAGTGACTCAAGCAAAATTTACCCATGCACATTGCTCTTCTCTCGTCCAAATCACAAGTGGGGCAGCCACTGTTTCTTGAACCACAGTTACAAATGATCTGACGTAACACATTCACACCTGCACAGCAGTGACTGGGGAGACAGGGACCTCGGTGGTGCAGTGGGTAGCGCAGCTGCCTCGCAGTTAGGAGCCCCGGGTTCGCTTCCCAGGTCCTCCCTGCATGGAGTTTGCATGTTCTCCCCGTGTCTGCGTGGGTTTCCTTCGGGTGCTCTGCTTTCCTCCCACAGTCCAAAGACATGCAGGTTAGGTGCATTGGCGAGTCTACATTGTCCCTAGTGTGTGCTTGGTGGGTGTGTGTGCCCTGCGGTGGGCTGGCACCCTGCCTGGGATTTGTTTCCTGCCTTGCGCCCTGTGTTGGCTGGGATTGGCTCCAGCAGACCCCGTGACCCTGTAGTTAGGATATAGCGGGTTGGATAATGGATGGATGGATATATGAAATACGCTATGCTTACCGTGGCCGTTTGTTTGTCTGTCCAGGATTTTAAATCACCTGTAGCTTGCAAACCACTTGACCTATTGACCTGAAATTTAATACACATATACTACATGACCTCTACTGTTCATTTTCGGGGTGGTGATTGACCTTTCAAGGTTATTCTTCTTTTATTGTCGGTAAAGGCCGGTAGGGCGGCCATGCGGCGCATGCGTACAGGCACCATTCTCATCCCTACCACCTTCGCCATTACTTCCCCTACCTCTTCATATCTTAAATCATTCTTGAGGCAGATTGAACACTTAAGTGCCAGCTTAAGTGAAAAATTAAAGAAAACGTACTAAGTAGCTGCAACACAAACATGGACTATTATATAAAAAAATCTTGGGTCGAGACATGATTTTCTTGGAGACACTTTAACATCCCGCGAGACAAGGAGGACAGCTGCTGTACAGACTTTTAAATGTTTGAAGCGCTGTGCGACATGCAGATCACGCAGAATGGCACAAGCAGAAGCAGCAGCAAGCCAGCTGATCGAGAATACAGGAGGTTAAAAAATGTATTTTTTCCCCATTATATCACCATTTAAGAGGGAGTTTCAGAGGAGCGACGACATCTCCTTAGCGTGCGTTCAGCCCCCCTCTTCACAACGCGAGAGGCAGAGACGTGAAATGGCTGCCACATAGTGCCCATTCCTTGTGGTTCTCCAGTGTTCGTCACAATAGCGAAGTTTCCATCCAGTTTTTTGCGACGTTTTGTTATCGACAAACAGAATATCCGTAAAAAAAAATGTGCGAAATTTGCTGTCTCCAGTCTGTTTCCATCAAACTGGCTTTTTATCAAAAAAATGGTGTGCGTGATGACGTCATTCCCCCCAAAACGAACTGTCGCATAAGTTTTGTTGTATCGCGAAAAAAATCTGCCCTTGAGCCGTTTCCATACATAATTTTGTGTATGTCGCAAATTATCTACCTTTTGTTTTCCACGTTACACCCCCTCCACTAAACAAAGAAATGGAGAGATTATTCAGACAGTTTTTTGAAATTTGCCAGCTTACTGTTATTTCAGTTTCACAAATAATTGGAATTGTACATAATATCCGAAGACGACAGCAGAATGAAGCAGTTGCTTGTCTGATAGCCCTAGAGCTCGAAGAAAGTACCCCAGTGCGACAAAACCCACGGGTATGGGAGAGACGACGGAATAAGATCTTCTGGGAGGAGGTGGTGGAGAGACACTTCACAGAAAATCTCTGGCTGCAACATTTTATAATGACACGGCCGACGTTTGAGATGTTGTGTGGATTCATCAATCCTGATGTTGCGCCCATCACAGGTTGCCACCGACCACCAGTTCCAACCCAAAAGCGGATTGCCATCGCCCTTTACAAGCTGGCAACCTGCGCCGAGTACTGTATAGAGTAGTTGGAGAAACTTTCGGGGTTAGTAAAACTACCGTACATCGATGTGTATATGCTGTGTGCACCGCTATTAAAGAAAAATTAACGCGGCGTTATATCAGACTTCCGACTGTAGCGGAGGCCAATGAAATTGCATACCGCAATTCCTTGGTGCATCTTGTGCCACAGATTTTACGGTGCGCTGGATGGCACACATGTGCCTATTCTTCCCCCAACAGAAGGCTACCGCGATTACATTAATCGCAAAGGGTGGCCATCTATTGTCCTCCAGGCCCTTGTTGATGACAGGTGCATGATACGAGACATTTGCGTTGGCACTCCTGGAAGTGCCCATGATGCAGCTGTGTTTGCAGCATCGCATCTGTACAGGTGAGCCTACCTTTCAACATCCCTTCTCAGTGCGATAACAACTGAATTAGTACTGTAACCTGCTTCCCTTAAGGTTTTTAATTAAAACTGAAATTTGAATTAATACAAAATAACGACATTTAATCAAAAAAAAAACTCTTCATCAGACCATGCGAACCGCTCCGCCATTCTCGTTTTGATTGCACGTGATGAAAATGTGACATTTATTTGCGCTAAAGCCATTTTTTCCCGACAAAAAGTGTTTCCAATGTAGTTTTTGCGACATCTGAAGTATCGATATGGAATTTATGCGATAAAGTTAAACGGAAAAATAATATGTCGACATGTACAACATTTTATCGATAATTAGCATTTCCATCAGCTATATCGGTAAAAAAATTTGAAGCGCTAAATATTTTTTCGCAAAAACTCCTTGGATGGAAACCTGGCTACTGTCCTTAAGTATCACAAACTGTGGTCTGCCTGACAGGTAGTCCATTATCCACGACACCACAGGCTCATCCACCTGCTTATGTTTGAGTTTACCCTTTAAGAGAGATGGCCAGATGGTATTGAAGGCGCTGGAGAAATCAAAAGATGGAATTCTCACAGTTCTTCCAGCTTTATCCAGGTGAGAATAAACCTTGTGGAGTAGACAGACAATTGCATCCTCCACCTCAGTCTTTGTCTGAGGTGGTCTACCAATTTAAATTGTGTACATTGTTCAAATAGGTCTTTTTTCCTAATTGTATGTTCTTCTGCACTAGCCTGACAAATTCAAAAATTATTCTGAAAATTATGATCTGGCTGCTAAACAAGTTTAGCAAAACTATATATTAACATTGGCACAATGGAACCAGAGATTGGGGGGGGGGGGGGGGGCAGAGAGAGAGAGAGAGAGAGAGAGAGAGAGAGAGAGAGAGAGAGAGAGAGACAGAGACAGAGACAGAGACTTCGCAGGCTGCTAACATCAGGATGAGAAAGAGAACTCAGAAGTAACGACACCCTATTTCGGAAAAATTCATCGGTATTGGCACATTGTTCCTGGGTAATCCAATTCATCCTGGCTTGGTTCAACTCAAAGAGATAGGGAGTGAGACGTAGTTGTGAAATTGGAGCGTATGATCACAAATGGGCACAGGTGGTGGACATGGAATAGAAGAACTAAGTCAGTTGAGCAAGACAGCAGCGCTCTGAGAAGGGAACTGTAAAGCAGCCAGGCATGGAGATTGTGTTCTGGCCTCTGCCCAAATATAATTTTTTAAATCCAACTCCATCACCCTCTGGCTGAGAACTGCAGCAAACAGCTTTACCTGCAAACAAGTTTACCAAAACTATGTTAACATTGGCACACCAGACCAGAGACATGGCGGGTTGATGGTGGGGGTGGATGGAGAGAGACAGACGCTTTGCAGGCTGGGTCTGGCTGAGAACTGCAGCATTCGACTATAACTGCACAACTACAGGACTTGCTTTCATCCAATGACTGCACGACTAGCTAGGTTTATTTAAAAATTACGTGAGGCAATTTAAAAACCATCTTCAAAAGTGGAATGGATTTTTCAAAAAATTAAGCTTGTCAGGACTGTAGCAGCCAGTTTTTAAGCCACTGATATAGGCTGATCTATTGCTGCACTACAGACAGTGTGTTTTGTACATCAAAATAACAGTGACAACAAGAAAATATATGAGGTATTCATCATGACTTTACCAATATAAAGCTGCGATTTATTAATAAAATATTGCAGGCCAATGTTGACAAAAAAAAATGCAATGACCAATTTTTCGGTGAAGCAAAATCTTTTGGGAGTGCTTCTCCTCAGAAATCAACAGGCTTCAAGCATTTCACAATGCTAATAACTGTGCCAAGTTTCATTCGGATTGAGAAATTTGTTATTGCATCCAAAGTCACACAAACGTCACAGTGAAAGTGCTCAAATCATATTCAGGGATGATTAAAATGAGTAAATCTGTTGAAAGTTTATTCTGAATTTTGACCCTGTCACAATGCTTTTCCTGTATATACACATACCAATGTCCTGAGAAATAAGAACTGTCGAGTTATCCTAGCTGCCATAATAAACTTTAAAGGCAAAAAGTTTTTTATCAAGAAATACCGCAGGGATTGGGGAGGGGGGGGAAAAAAAAAATCAATGAAATAAATTCCTAATTCCTTCTTAATTAAAATTAATCCTCAGTACTACCTACAATTAAATCACAAGACAAAATAGATTATCTAAAAACATCGAAACTAACAAGTCCAGATGTTTGTTAATGCAGAGTAGGTACTAAACTGATGATGCATTGTGGGGAACTTCACATTTCATCCTGCAGACGGGTCTGCCTAAATTGTTTAAACATCACAAAAGCAAATTTCAAAAATCTTCCTCTTCTGCAAGTTCCTTACCCTTTATGCTTCCCAAAATTCTTCCCACACACTACTAAATAGTATACAGTTGATGTTTCCCAAATCCATACATGTCATGTTAGCATGCATTCCTGTGTTAAGTCAATTTGGGTATCGACTTTATTTCATAGATAGATAGATAGATAGATAGATAGATAGATAGATAGATAGATAGATAGATAGATAGATAGATAGATAGATAGATAGATAGATAGATAGATAGATAGATAGATAGATAGATAGATAGAAAGGCACTATATAAGATAGATAGATAGATAGATAGATAGATAGATAGATAGATAGATAGATAGATAGATAGATAGATATAGATATGTGAAAGGCAGTATATAATAGATAGATAGATAGATAGATAGATAGATAGATAGATAGATAGATAGATAGATAGATAGATAGATAGATAGATAGATAGATAGATAGATAGATAGATAGATAGATAGATAGATAGAACCCCAATTTCAATGAAGTTGGGACGTTGTGTAAAACGTAAATAAAAACAGAATACAATGATTTGCAAATCCTTTTCAACCTATATGCAATTGAATACACTACGAAGACAAAATATCGATTGTTCAAACTGATAAACTTTATTGTTGTTTTGCAAATCTTCACTCATTTTGAATTTGATGCCTGCAACATTTTCCAAAAACGCTGGGACAGGGGCAGCAAAAGGCTGGGAAAGTTGAGGAATGTTCAAAAATCACCTGTTTTGAACATTCCACAGGTGTTTGTCATGATTGGGTATAAAAGGAGCATCCCCAAAAGGCTCAGTCGTTCACAAGCAAGGATGGGGCGAGGTTCACCACTTTGTGAACAACTGCGTTGGCAAATAGTCCAGCAGTTTAAGAAGAACATTTCTCAACGTACAATTGAAAGGAATCTAGAGATTTCATCATCTACTGTCCATAATATCATCAAAAGATTCAGAGAATCTGGAGAAATCTCTGCACGTAAGTGGCAAGGCTGAATACCAACACTGGATGCCCGTGACCTTCGATCCCTCATGCGGCACTGCATTAAAAACCGACATCATTCTGTAAAGGATATTACCACGTGGGCTCAGGAATACTTCAGAAAACCATTGTCAGTTAACACAGATTGTCGCTACATCTACAAGTGTAAGTTAAAACTCTACCATGCAAAGCGAAAGCCATATATCAACAACACCCAGAAACGCCGCCGGCTTCTCTGGGCACGAGCTCATCTGAGATGGACTGATGCAACCTGGAAAAGTGTGCTGTGGTCTGACGAGTCCACATTTCAAAATGTTTTTGGAAATCATGGACATTGTGTCCTCCGGACCAAAGAAGGAAAGGACCATCCAGATTGTTATCAGTGCAAAGTTCAAAAGCCAGCATCTGTGATGGTATGGGGGTGTGTTAGTGCCCATGGCATGGGTAACTTGCACATCTGTGAAGGCACCATTAATGCTGAAAGGTACATACAGGTTTTGGAGCAACATATGCTGCCATCCAAGCAACGTCTTTTTCAGGGATGTCCCTGCTTATTTCAGCAGGACAATGCGAAGCCACATTCTGCATGTGTTACAACAGCGTGGCTTCGTAGTAAAAGAGTGCGGGTACTAGACTGGCCTGCCTGAAGTCCACACCTGTCTCCCACTGAAAATGTGTGGCGCATTATGAAGCGCAAAATACGACAACGGAAACCCCGGACAGTTGAGCAACTGAAGTTGTACATCAAGCAAGAATGGGAAAGAATTCCACCTACACAGCTTCAACCGTTAGTGTCCTCAGTTCCCAAACGCTTATTGAGTGTTGTTAAAAGGAAAGGTGATATAACACAGTGGTAAACATGGCCCTGTCCCAGCTTTTTTGGAACGTGTTGCAGGCATCAAATTCAAAATGAGTGAAGATTTGCAAAACAACAATAAAGTTTATCAGTTTGAACTTTCGATATCTGGTCTTTGTAGTGTGTTGAATTGAATATAGGTTGAAAAGGATTTGCAAATCATTGTATTCTGTTTTTATTTATGTTTTACACAACGTCCCAACTTCATTGGATGGATGGATGGATGGATGGATGGATGGATGGATGGATGGATGGATGGATAGATACTACAGTCTGAACACACACCAGAAAGACTAAAAAAAGAAGGAAATTGAAAGGAAAGAAAACTTCTGACTTGGCAGTTCCAGTGCGGCATTATGTAGGCGTATTGCTGTTGGTATAAAGGAGCCCCAGACATGTTTCTTCACACACTCCTGCTCATGAATTAGAACATTAGAACATTCTGGACGAGAACAGGCCATTCAGCCCAACAAAACTCACCAGTCCTATCCACTTATTTCTTCCAAAAAAACATCAAGTCGAGTTTTGAAAGTCCCTGAAGTCTTACTGTCTACACAAAGAATGACAGACACTTGGAATAAGCGACCAAGTAGTGTGGGTAAAGAAAAACTTCCTAATGTTTGTGTGAAATTTCCCCTTCACAAGTTTCCAACTGTGTCCCTGTGTTCTTGATGAACTCATTTTAAAATTACAGTCTCGATCCACTGGACTAATTCCCTTCATAATTTTAAATCCTTCACTCAGGTCTCCTCTTAATCTTCTTTTGCTTAAACTGTAAAGGCTCAGCTCTTTTAATCTTTCCTCATAATTCAACCCCTGTAGCCCTGGAATCAGCCTAGTCGCTCTTCTCTGGACCTTCTCTAGCGCTGCTACGTCCTTTTTGTAGTCTGGAGACCAAAACTGCACACAGGACTCCAGATGCATTATAAAGGTTGAGCAGAACCTCCTGTGACTTGTACTCCACACATCAAGGCGCTATATAACCTGACATTCTGTTAGCCTTCTTAATGACTTCTGAACACTGTCAGGAAGTCAATAGCTTAAGAGTCCATGATTCATTGGCTGAAAGTTCTCAGTGTTGGCATGTCAGAGAAAGGATGTGCAGCTTTGTTTATAAGGACACTCAGTTGCAATTCTCTCCTCCTCTACTACCTCCAGGGGATCAAGAGGGTGTCCCTAAAAATTTGCATATTGATTCTACGGGCATGTCTTGAAGTGATGTTACCATCCCAACACAATGCAGTAGAAATTCGCATTGACCATCACAGAGTTATAGAAGATGTGAAGGATGTCACTTCCCTCATTAAATGAACACAGTATCCTAAGGAAGAAGAGCCTGCTCTGCACTTCTCTAGTTTGTCTTGGTTACTGGACCAGTCCAACCTGCCATTGATGTGGACCCCCTAGCACTTGTATGAATTCACCACCTTCTACATCCAATAGCTATCAGGTAGAATTATTTCAACCGATATTTATTATATCAGATGTATCAGATAAAAGTTGTCAGGCATTTCCTTTTACTTGCTTAACTCAAACTAAACACTTAGGGGTTACCTTCCAGAAGCTTCTCACAATACATGGAAGGTAGTTTTTTTCCCCATTCCACCTGACAGAACTGGTGTAAGTCAGTCCGGTTTGTGGGCCATACATTTTCAGTTCAGTCCACAAATTTTAGTCAGGCCTTTGTGATGGTGCTAGGCACTGCATGTTCTTTTATTTGAATTTTTTATTTCTGTAAAAGTAGCTTAGCTATCCACATAAAAGAGGAAGTGTTAGGGGAGATTCTAGACGGAAGGCTAAACTGGTAAAAATTAAATTTTGCCTCAGCAAAAGGGCAGTCCAACAAGAAGAAGAGGAGGTCAGAATTTTAAGTGGTGAACTGGTAATTTTCTGGACTTTCCACATACATAAACCTCTCAAACCATTGCTTGTCTTTGTGCATACATACCTCATGAACATGTACTGCTATGGTCTGACAAAATAGCGCTGGACAGAGAGCAGCTAAGGATGTTTACCTTGGGCCTGACAAGCTTTGAAAGTTCCTCAGCTTAAAGTGAAAATATAAGAAAGAGAAGTAAAAACACGAGAAGGGAAAACCAAGAAGGTGTAGAAACGTGACCTTAAGTATTGTCAATGACAGCATCTAAAATAACCAGGTTGTAATCACTGATTCGCCAAAACAATTTACTTTTATTTCCTTTTGGGCCCATTAATGATTGACAGGCGGGTATCAGCAAGAGTGAAAGGGAAGGTCTACAGGACAGTAGTGAGACCAGCTATGTTATATGGGTTGGAGACGGTGGTACTCACCAGAAAACAGGAGACAGAGCTGGAGGTAGCAGAGTTAAAGATGTTAAGATTTGCATTGGGTGTGATGAGGATGGGCAGGATTAGAAATGAGGACATTAGAGGATCAGCTCAGGTGGGACGGGTGGGAGACAAAGTCAGAGAGGTGATATTGCATTGGTTTGGACATGAGCAGAGGAGAGATGCTGGGTATATTGGGAGAAGGGTGCTAAGGATAGAGCTGCCAGGCAAAAGGAGAAGAGGAAGGCCTAAGAGAAGGTTTATGGATGTGGTGAGAGAGGACATGCTGGTGATGGATGTCACAGAGCAAGATGACGAAGACAGAAAGATATACAAGAAGATGATCAGCTGTGGTGATCCCTAAGCCAAAAGACAAAAAAGAAGAAGGATTATAATGGCTGAATAAAATCTTATTACCGGCTCCTCTTACTTCCATTTAGCATTTTCTCTATACTTCTGTATAGGGTATAAATGCATAAAGGGAAGACATCCTGTAATAGAGAAAGTGAAGTAATGTAGCATCCAATTCTAGTTGTAGAACGGATCCATTAGTCTCAGGTGCAAGTGCAAGCTGTGCTTCCTTATAGGCCAGGATAAGAGAATAAAGTTGGGGTGTGCAACATACTTGTGGGTCTAAATTAAGTTAGGATAGGGCCATCCAAAAACTCTTCTACAATAAAACAGTTGGCCATTGTAGGCTAATACATTGTTGTCTGTAATACATTTTGTTACAGCATTGGAGGTACCATATATCATTACTGTCCGGATGGAAGACAAAATTTGCAACCATGTTTTAATTTTCCTGCTAATGACTTCTTGTTTCATTATTTCTAGGTAATTTTCATTCCTCATGATGCCATTTAAATTTTCTCAAGTGCTCCAGTCCCTGTAAGTGCAAAACACCGCCACAATATGGTGCTGCCACCCCTATGCTTCACAGTGTTCAATGACTGAAACAACAACAACATTTATTTCAATAGCACATTTTTATAAAAACAATGTAGCTCAAAGTGCATTACATGATGAAGAAAGAGAAAAAAGACAAAATAAATAAGAATTAAAAATTAGGGAACACTAATTAGCATAGAATAAAAGTAAGGTCTGATGGCCTGGGAGGACAGAAAAAAACAAAAAAAACAAACAAAAAAAAAAAACTCCAGACGGCTGGAGAATAAAATAAAATCTGCAAGGATTCCAAGGCCATGAGACCACCCGGCCCCCTCTAGGCATTCTACCTAACATAAATGACCTCAATCAGTCCTCATGGTATTCAGGGTTCTCATGGAAGAACTTGATGATGACGGTCATGTGGAAATCTGGACTTTAATCAATCAATGTAATGAAAGCCTCACCTTTCTTCCTCAATACACAGTGGTGATCATTTTGGACAAATAGTCAAATTTTGGTTTCACCTGATTCCAGAACATTCCTTCAAAAGGCTAGATCTTTGTCCTGGTGATCACCTGCAAACTTCACCCTGGCTGTTTTTTATGTCAGTCTTACAATCGTGGCTTCATCCATGCATGACAGCTGTTCAGTCTGTGGCGATGAAGGGCTCTCTTAATGCTGGATGTAAATACTTTGGTACCGGATGCCTCCAACTCCTTTTTCAGTTTAAGGTTGTGATGGAGTTCGTTTGAAGCATTCGTTACTGAGAGTTCATTTGTGCCTCCTTTACCTGAATCATTTTGTGGCTGAGTGGTCTGTAGATATTTCTACTTGCATACAGCTGTTTGTTATGGACGCTCATGGTACCTTTAGTTGTTTGAAAATTGCTCCTAAGCAGGACACAGACATATGGAGGTCCTCAGTTTTTTGTTTTTTTTTTCTTTTCCATGAGACCATGACTGAATTATTTGAATTCTTCTCCTTTTAGGAAGTCACTGCACACTGGATAGATTCCAAAGAACTGGAAAATGGCAAATATCCCATTATATAGAAAGGGTCACAGGGCAGATCCAAGCAACTATAGGCCAGTAAGCTTAACATGATTCACAGGAAAATTAATGGATGAATTATTAAAGATAAGATTGAGCAACACCTGGCAAGGACAGAAGTTATTTGGAACAGTCAGCGTGGGGTCAGAAGAGGGAGGTCGTGTTTTACTAACATGCTGGAATTCTATGAGGAGGCAACAAAACGATACGATCAAAGTGGAGCAGATATTATTTATCTTGACTTTCAGAAAGCATTTGATAAGGTGCCACATGAGAGGTTGGGCATCAAACTAAAAGAAGGGGGAGTTCAGGGTGATGTTTTTAGATGGGTGCAGAATTGGATCAGACACAAGAAGTAGAGGGTGATGGTGTGAGGAACCTCATTGGCCGATGTTAAGAGTGGGGACCAGCAGGGTGCAGTGCAGGGGCCGCTAGGTGGATTAGCAGATAATCTGAAATCCGTCGGTTATATCATTACAGAAGTACTTGGATAGCATACAGGCTTGGGCAGATTTGTGGCTGATGAAATTTAATGTCAGTAAATGTAAAGAATTACACATAGGAAGTCGGAAAATCAAGAGTCCACCTTATGAGAAGGATTTAGGAGTCATAGTGGACTTAATACGCTAACTTTAAAGGGACACCCTCTTGATCCCCTGGAGGTAGTAGAGGAGGAGAGAATTGAAACTGAGTGTCTTTATAAACAAAGCTGCACATCCTTTCTCTGACATGCCAACACTGACAACTTTCAGCCAATGAATCATGGACTCTAAGCTATCGACTTCCAGACTGTGTTCAGAAACCATTAAGAAGGCTAACAGAATGTCAGGTTATATAGCGCCTTGATGCATGGAGTACAAGTCACAGGAGGTTCTGCTCAGTCTTTATAACACACCGGTGAGGCCTCATCTGGAGTACTGGGTGCAGTTTTGGTCTCCAGGCTACAAAAAGGACATAGCAGCACTAGAAAAGGTCCAGAGAAGAGCGACTAGTCTGATTCCAGGGCTACAGGGGTTGAGTTATGAGGAAAGAATAAAAGAGCGGAGCCTTTACAGTTTAAGCAAAAGAAGATTAAGAGGTGACATGATTAAAGAGTTTCAAATTATGAAGGGAAATAGCGCAGTGGATCAAGACGGTGACTTTAAAATGATTTCATCAAGAAAACGGGGACACAGTTGGAAAACTGTTAAGGGTAAATTTTGCACAGACATTAAGAAGAAGTTTTTCTTTACATAAAGAACGATAGACACTTGGAATAAGCTACCAAGTAGTGTGGTAGGCAGCAAGATATTAGGGACTTTCAAAACTCGACTTGATGTTTTTTTGGAGGAAATAAGTGGATAGGACTGGTGAGTAGGTAATCCATTCCCGGACGGGTTTATCCATTCCTGGGAATTCGGGAATCCCACATATAATTCCCGGGAATCTCACATGTGAACGGTTTTAGAACGACTGACACTTATTTTTAATAAAACTACTGCAATATGTTGACACAAATAAAAGACTAACCTTATCTACAAGCAGTTCATGCTGTCATATAAGTACATGTATCTTTAGTTGTGGTAATAAGAGCATAGAGAGCACAACGTCCTCACAGGTGGCACAGTGATTGAGCTGCTGCATTTCAGTAAGGAGACTGTGAAAGATTGTGGGTTCGCTTCCCGGATTCTCCCTGTGTGGATAGCGCTTTGAGTACTGAGAAAAGCGCTATAGAAATGTAATGAATTATTTTTATTATTAACATGTCCAGCGTGCGGTCGTCTGTGCGAGAGTGCAACTTCGTGCAGAAGTATGCCAGCCGCTGAGAAAGCACGCTCTGCCTCCACTGAAGTAGGCGGCACAATCATCAGATACTGATACACTTGTTCTAAACAACGCCCGCACTTGCCGTTGCGCTGAAACACCGCCATTTCAGCTTTTACTGATGCATCCAGTTTCTTGTCATCATTCTGTGATGGCAAGTTTCTTGGCACAGATAATGCGGATGCAACAGACTGACGCATTGCAATTTCAAATTGCTGTTCAAAGCTGTTGTCTGATGAAGTGCAAGCTGCAGCAATGGTGCCTCCTTAATTATTTTCAACTATAACTCTGTTATTTCTTGATCGATTTTTACACTTTTACACGCTATATATGCGAACTTGGCCGTTCCCGTTTTCCCAGGAATTACAGCAGTTTCATTCCTGGGAATGCAGGAATGAAAAATGTCCGGTAATGGATTCCCTACTGGCGAGTTTTGTTGGGCTGAATGGCCTGTTCTCGTCTAGTGTTCTAATGTTCTAACGAATTCCCAATATACTAAAGGTAGGCTCTTAAAAACAGCAACAAGTGCACTCACAATTAACTCAATTAAGGCATTTGGCCAATCACAGGGTTCTAAAAGTCATTACATCAATTTCCTGTAATCTTCTAGGCTGTTTAAACAGCATTCAACCCCCTAATCACTGAAAATCTGACATAGTAAGTAAAGGCTGAAATAAGTTGGATGTCAGAACTGGGAATGACATCACACGCAAGTTGAACGTGTTCCAGTAAAATCAACATGGATGCCTCCAGGAAAATATTTGTAGCTCATGAATTTTCAGAATAAATACCAATTGATAACAACACATTATGCGGTATTTTGTACATCCAAACACTGTAGCAACATGTCCACAGACAAAGGTTGGATGTTACTGGCTATACGACTGACTTAATGAGACACAAATAGACAGAAGTGTCAATAAACAGTACAATACAACAGCTTACACTAAAATTTGCAATGTCAGACAAACTCTGACCTGACAGACCAGACCAGAGTTTCTAAGTAGGTAATCTAACTCGTGGTGACGTTCCAGTTGAAAATTCTGACTAGAAACTCAAATTCACTCTAGCTCCATATGCGCAAAGCATAGAATTATTCAACTAAAAATTATCTATTGAGCTCATCTGTCTCGCTTAAAACTGTCCAAAATGTTTCCATGGCAAGATCCAACCTGCGAACGCTGCAACCAAGCTCCTGCCTCACTGGGTCACATGTTCTGGGCCTGCACCAAACTAACGTCATTTTGGACCAAAATTTCTATGTGCCTTTCAGACAGCCTTGGTATCATAATCCCTCCTAACCCATTAACAGCTGTGTTTGGTGTTCTTCCAGATGGACTTGAAGTGGAAAAGGACAAGCAAACGGTGATTGCATTCGCTACACTTTTGGCACGCAGACTTATTCTGTTAAATTGGAAGAATCCTAATTCTCCTCTGATAAGTCAGTGGGAAACCAATGTTTTATATTATTTGAAACTGGAAAAAATCAAATTCTCAGTTAGAGGATCTGTACAAAATTTTTTTCAAAACCTGGCAGGATCTGATCAATATTATTTTAGAATAAAAGGAATAACTATTACCGCATTTAATTCCCTTCTCCATCTCTTATTTACATATATATTTAATTTCTCCCTTTCTTTTGTTTATTGTTGTCTTATTAAAAAGCCCTAAGCAATTCTCCTTTGGCTAAGCTCTCCTTCTCAGGGGTGGGGTTTGATTTGTCTTCAATTTTGTTTGGTTATAAATTGATCTATTTGTATGGAATGATTACAATAAAAATGAATAAAAAAAAAAAGAAACTCAAATTCATGATATCCATGGATAATATTTTATCATTACCTCCGACTGAAATAAAGTAGATACCCTAATTGACTTAACACAGGGAATGTATGGCAACATGACAACATGTATGGTACTGGGAAACATTGAGTTTCAAAGTCTTTAAGACAAGGTGGATGGAAGCTGTTGGCCTCAAGTTTATCTGTGAAAATAACTTAACTGTGGAAATTAGTAAAATTAACAAAAGAAGCAAACGAATAACAGACTGCAGACAACCAAACTGCAGGTTGGTGCAGATGCTGGGGTGAGCTTAGGCCTTCAGGAACTCAAAGGAGAAGCAGTAGTTTGAAAAATGAATAACCTACAAAAATGCAAGGGAAGATCTAACACAACAGGACAGGAAGTATTAGAGACAACTATGCCACTCTGGTGTTACGTATGCTTTTTAAGGAAACACTGAAATTCCTGGGAGGACCATTCGGTCCGTGTTTTCTTGGTAATCTCCATTCTACTAATTGAGTACAGGCCTTGTACTGTGCACCCTGCTGCTGTGCCACTTAATAATGCACTGGGGGATAAGTGACTCCAATTAGTTTCAGCTGTGGAAAAAGGCCCAAGCTGTCCTTGATTATCACCATGTCTGAATAGACAGGGCAGAAAGCTGTAATTCTCACTGTAGGACAAACATTGACATGAATGTGGTTTTATGAAGAACCAAGAGGCCAAAGACCAGAAAAAAAAAATGTGCTTGCTGATATCTGTAGAAAGCCATGTACAAAGAAAAGCAATAAATACAAAAACAAAGTAAATAAATTACAGCACATTTAAGTTAGCATAGACAATTAAGACTGTGAAGTTGCAGTGCGTTAAGAGCGACTCTTACCTGCTCGTGTAGTCCCAGGAGCTGGCTGTATCGGACTTGACAGTGCAGCACACCATTCACATGAATGTTGTAGGCCTGAGGGGAGAGAAAAACAAAAAAGAATCACCATTAGTTCTCTAGCAGGCTGAGTGAGCCAGAAAAGGCAGACAGCGTAAAGCTTAGTCAAAACTGAAGTCAGTATTTCCAGGTGCGGACAAGGGGTATAAGCTAGCATGAGCAGAGGTTCATAAAAGGACAGGATGACTCACGGAAAGGATATACATGTGTTCCCCTGTATAAAACTGTGATTTTAACATTAAAATATTTCCAGGCAGGATTTGTGTATATGGAATGAAACAGCAAAATCATATCTCTTTGAAACACAAAATGTACATTGTTCCTCAAGAAACTGGGATGGAGTAAACGCACACAAAACATACAGTCAATAACTCTGTAGAGTAATATTCACTAAAAAGAAACTTTGCCTAAAATTAGCAGACTGTCATCATGGTGGCTCTGAGGCTAAGGATCTGTGCAGGTATCCAGAAGGTTGCCGGTTCGAATCCCCGTCACTGCCAAAAAGAGATCCTACTCTGCTGGGCCCTTGAGCAAGACCCTTAACCTGTAATTGCTCCAGGGGCGCTGTACAATGGCCGACCCTGTGCTCTGACCCCAAGGGGTATGCGAAAACTACCAAATTCCTAATACAAGAAATTGTATAAGACAAAATAAAGAACAAAAAAAAATGTTAATGTCAAGTTTAAAATCGGATGGAGAGATTTATTTTCGACTTACTGTATCCTTGAAATCACACACACATACATCAAAGCATAAACACCATTCTAAATGTGGTCCTGTTGTGTTCCATAATGCCTAAAAGTGTATAAATTAAATAAAAACTTAATAAAAACTCATTGACCCTTTCACAATCCTTTCCCATGCCAGATGAAGAATATTACATTTATATACTAGGGGGCTCTGACCCCTGCCTGCTTCGCTCGTCCACCCCCGGGTTTGGTTTCCCGGATATATAAATTTAAAGAGATTTTTAATATTCATGGGAATTGTTACATATGCATTATTTTCACTTTTACTTTTAAACTTCACTAAAAACAATATTTGGAATTAACTTTTCTTCAAGATCGCATTGAATTTTGATTCTGTGTTTGGACTTACATCATGACAACACAATGTATAACTGCCCGTGAGTGAATTTAGTTTCTTTATGTCTAATAAATTACCCGACTTTTTCGAATGTTTGTCCCTGCTCTTTCTTCTTCGCTTAGGGCTCGTTTATATGTATGCGCATGCATCATGGCTGCCACGTGTTCCCTGTATTCATTTGACGCATCCTCTGAGCAGGTCCTTAGAAATTAACGTGACACGTGCACAAGTTGCAGTACCAGCAAAAAGTCGGGGGGGTGGGGGGGGGTTTGTAGTGCAGTGTGATCAAGTTGGAATGTGACGTCAGAGTCTCGGTTTACTATCTACATGTGACAGAAAGCTTCTATGCGGATCCTAGTAGGATCGATGTGCACACTTCAATGTTTGATGAATGGTTTGATGTGGTGAAGCAAAATGCCGACATACAGATGCATTCATGGTGCTTTTATATTCAAGCGTTGCATATTCCCGATCGTAATGACACAGCACATTTTACAAGTCTCACATACTATTTTTTGTGCAGTCTTTTTTTCTGGGGATTCCTCCTGACCTGACAGCAGTGGCAAACAGCAATAGATCACCACACAGAACACATAAAATGTATGATATCCCAACTTTCTGCACATTTAGAATCTTTATATTTATACTTGATATCACTTTCATGATGAAATGCTTTAAAGTATGTATGTTACATTTTACACATAAATCGTTAATTTCGTTTAAATAATGAATACTGTTAATAATTACACACATGGGGGTGACACTGTGGCTGTCTTGCAGGGAGTCCCGTCGCTGGTATTCCCTGCCTGGAGTTTGCATGTTTTCCTGCTGGGTTTCCACAGTGGGCTCCGGTTTCCTTCCAAAGATATGCAGAACTGGCGACACTAAAATGACGTTAGTTTATGTGAGTGATTGTATTCACCTTGCGATGAGCTGATGCCACATCTAGGGATTGTTTCTGTCTTGTGCTCAATGCTTACTGTAATGGACATATCCCTGGAATGATGGATTTAATCATTAAGCTTCCTTTTCAGAGATATTGTGGTACGGTGTCATCGGAATTTAATGGGTGTTCCAGGCAATTCACAACACTGCGAAGCCGAACCTTTTCTTACAGTGATAATATCTCATACTGCCATCTGGTGGATTCTTCCAGATTTACATAAAGTACGCGCGCAAGTATAAACAGTAAAACGCTTGCGTAACGGTAGCCTCTGCTGGAGCATGCATCACGTCGCGTGAAGTATAAACCTGGCCTTAGTCGTTAACATGTCTAGAACGTATAACTTTATTGTCCTGATAAAATTTATAAGAGCTGGGAGCACAGGAAGTGCGTCCGACAAAAGCATTGACACAATTGAAAGGTTAGATGACTGTGGTCTTGTTTGAAAATGGCTGCAAGTAGGGAGTGACTTGAAAGAGTCTAATGGCAAAAGTCACCATCTCGCGGGACTTGCTTCCAAAGGTTGTAAGCATTCCGTGACTTGAAAGAATCTCATGTTAAAAGTCTCCATCTTGTGGGACTTCATTCCAAAAAGTCTCTCAAAAAGTCACGTCTCGTCCCAAGATTTTTTTTTTTATTATAATAGAGAGATATACTAGCTGTATAAGCCCATGCTGTAAAAAGCCTGGGGTCCTAGAAACTACTGAAATCGTCAGAAAAAAAATTGAAATGTAGAGATGCCAGGTAATTGAAAGGAACTACCCTGGGCGTCTCTTTCCTAAGTAGTTATATTTTGCCGACATACTTGCATCGCTTGTGCATTAGAAGCGGGAGGAAAAGTAAAAGGGATACCGTTTTGCCAATGTGCTCACCTCGCTTCTGTATTAACAGCTAAGTGAATGACTTTCTTTAGAGGTTTCTTTTTGCCGAGGTGCTGGCCTTGCTTCTGTATTAGCGGCTAGTAGAGTTTGTTTCCTCAGAGGTAGAGCCCTTACCCCGACTCCACCTCTCACTTCCGGGCCGGAGAGAAAGACACACACACTTCCACGCATACACATTTATATATAAGATAGGGCTGGGCAATATCTTGTGATTTTAGAATATACTGGGATATAAACAGAGCAGGATTTGGATTGAAGCAGTATAATTTAAAATGAGTTTAAATAAACTTTGGTTTTAATCTTGCAGTAAGCCTTTTTTCTTATCCCTCACTGCCTACTTCACTAATGTGCTCTGCTAGCAACCCCACACTCACTCACGCTTGCATGCGTGCAAACAACCGTCTCACAACATGGAGGGGCATGACACACAGTTACGACTGAAGACAATTTTTAGTATGTAAAAAAGAGAACAATGGATCGATTATTTAGAGGTGGCTTGGATTCCACCGGTAAGATGAGCAGCAGAATCAAATTATCTGCAGGGAATGCTGAAAGACGGTAGTGTCAAAAAATGGGAGCCCCACCAATGCTTTTCATCACTTAACACTAGAATCCCTGAAGCCTACAAAAAAAGTCGCAATCCCAAGCCAGTTTAAATTCCTTCGCACCTCTCCATTAGCGTCCTTGTTTTGCAAATGTGTCGATCAGCACAAGCAGCAAGCAGCCTGCTATTCCAAACCCTACCGATGCAGCTGAAGTTCCCCCAGCTAAAGGCTCTTCACCAGAGAGTGTGAGGTGCCTGGAGTTGTAGAGGGTAAATAATATATTGTTATTTGGATCACATGCATTCATGTGTGTTCTGTGCCTACAATGATCTAAGTAAATGTTGAATGGCAGGAAATTGGGGTGCACGTGTTCTGTAATACTTGTACCTTTTGTTAAAGTGTTTATTTGATAGTTGGACTTCAGTCTTCACACACTATACATTTCATGTCAACATTTTGTCATTTGTACTATAATAGGCAAAAACGTTCTGTTTCAGTTATGTTTTCAACATTTCTTGCCTCGCATTTCATGTTATCCAAACAGAAATACCTAAATAAATTCGTCACATCTTGAATGGCTTAGGCTTACAACTAAAAATTTTACTCACTTCATAAAAATATATATAAAACCAAACATTATATATAAAACCAAACATTATATATATATATATATATATATATATATATACATATATATAGATATATATATATATATATATACAGTGGCGTGAAAAACTATTTGCCCCCTTCCTGATTTCTTATTCTTTTGCATGTTTGTCACACAAAATGTTTCTGATCATCAAACACATTTAACCATTAGTCAAATATAACACAAGTAAACACAAAATGCAGTTTTTAAATGATGGTGTTTATTATTTAGGGAGAAAAAAAATCCAAACCTACATGGCCCTGTGTGAAAAAGTAATTGCCCCCTTGTTAAAAAATAACCTAACTGTGGTGTATCACACCTGAGTTCAATTTCCGTAGCCACCCCCAGGCCTGATTACTGCCACACCTGTTTCAATCAAGAAATCACTTAAATAGGAGCTGCCTGACACAGAGAAGTAGACCAAAAGCACCTCAAAAGCTAGACATCATGCCAAGATCCAAAGAAATATAGGAACAAATGAGAACAGAAGTAATTGAGATCTATCAGTCTGGTAAAGGTTATAAATCCATTTCTAAAGCTTTAAGACTCCAGCGAACCACAGTGAGAGCCATTATCCACAAATGGCAAAAACATGGAACAGTGGTGAACCTTCCCAGGAGTGGCCGGCCGACCAAAATTACCCCAAGAGCGCAGAGACGACTCATCCGAGAGGTCACAAAAGACCCCAGGACAACATCTAAAGAACTGCAGGCCTCACTTGCCTCAATTAAGGTCAGTGTTCACGACTCCACCATAAGAAAGAGACTGGGCAAAAACGGCCTGCATGGCAGATTTCCAAGACGCAAACCACTGTTAAGCAAAAAGAACATTAGGGCTCGTCTCAATTTTGCTAAGAAACATCTCAATGATTGCCAAGACTTTTGGGAAAATACCTTGTGGACTGATGAGTCAAAAGTTGAACTTTTTGGAAGGCAAATGTCCCGTTACATCTGGCGTAAAAGGAACACAGCATTTCAGAAAAAGAACATCATACCAACAGTAAAATTTGGTGGTGGTAGTGTGATGGTCTGGGGTTGTTTTGCTGCTTCAGGACCTGGAAGGCTTGCTGTGATAGATGGAACCATGAATTCTACTGTCTACCAAAAAATCCTGAAGGAGAATGTCCGGCCATCTGTTCGTCAACTCAAGCTGAAGCGATCTTGGGTGCTGCAACAGGATAATGACCCAAAACACACCAGCAAATCCACCTCTGAATAGCTGAAGAAAAACAAAATGAAGACTTTGGAGTGGCCTAGTCAAAGTCCTGACCTGAATCCAATTGAGATGCTATGGCATGACCTTAAAAAGGCGGTTCATGCTAGAAAACCCTCAAATAAAGCTGAATTACAACAATTTTGCAAAGATGAGTGGGCCAAAATTCCTCCAGAGCGCTGTAAAAGACTCACTGCAAGTTATCGCAAACGCTTGATTGCAGTTATTGCTGCTAAGGGTGGCCCAACCAGTTATTAGGTTCAGGGGGCAATTACTTTTTCACACAGGGCCATGTAGGTTTGGATTTTTTTTCCTCCCTAAATAATAAAAACCACCATTTACAAACTGCATTTTGTGTTTACTTGTGTTATATTTGACTAATGGTTAAATGTGTTTGATGATCAGAAACATTTTGTGTGACAAACATGCAAAAGAATAAGAAATCAGGAAGGGGGCAAATAGTTTTTCACACCACTGTGTATATATATATATATATATATATATATATATATATATATATATATATATATATATAAATATTTATATTGTTTATCACAATTCAGCCAAAATATGTTGATATGATTTTTTTTTGTCTGTATCACCCAGCCCAAATTAAAAAAATAAATATACATACACACACACACACACACACACACACACATACAGTATACATATACACAGTGGGTATAGAAAAGAATCCCCCCTTCAAAATATTCCCTTTTTTTTTGCTTTACAGCCTTAAATGAAAACACATGAACCAATATTTTTTCCAGCTTTATTTACTCAATGTAATCTATAACATCCAAGTAAAAGATATCACAGCTATAATTCAGAAGAATTTAAAAAAATAAAAAACAAGAAACCCTCATCTGAGTTCACCTCTGTTATATTACGTCTTAATTGGAAAACAAACAGTGTCAGATCGGGGTGAGTGTGAACACGTCTGAGAGAATAAAAAAAATAAACGCTAACCATTACAAGTACCATACATTTACACCAGCTTTTACAGACTCAAATCAAATGTATGCTTTTATTGTATAATAGTAGCAATAAGAGCAGCTCGCTACTCAAAATGTTTGTTTTGGGACGTGTGAAGGCTCGAACCGGCAACCTTTTGAATAGGAGTCAGCAGTTCTTACCGCTGTACTACCAAAGAAGTCACGACAACAAGCCACACTGACCCGATTTCTTTTTCGTCAGTTATAGTCTTGAATAAAAGAGCACTTGTTCTGTTATATTTGTACCTTTTGTGAAAGTGCTTATTTGATATTTGGACTTCAGTCTTCACACATTATACACTTCATGTCAAAATTTTGTTGTTAGTACTAAAACATGGAAAAAGTTTGTCTTTTAGGTATGTGTTCAACATTTCTTGCATTTCCTGTCATCCTACACTTACATAGATCTTTTTAGACACGGAACACGCATGAAATGCAGGTGTTCCAAATAACGACATATATTTTTTAGCCTATACAGCTCTAGGTACCCGACTCCCTGATAAACAAGGCTTGAGTTGGGAGAGCGATTTTTGCCGTTTCTGCGGCAGTGAGAGGATGGGATAGCAAGCCAATTGCTGCTTGGGCTTATCGACAAATTTACAAGACAAAAGACGCTGACGGAGAGGTGCAAGCGGATTTAAGGTTGGCCAGATTTACAAGTTTTTTCGTAAGCTTTGGTAATAATAATAATTCTTTGCATTTATATAGCGCTTTTCTCACTACTCAAAGCACTCAGCAATTGCAGGTTAAGGGCCTTGCTCAAGGGCCCAACAGTGCACTATTGGCATTTACAGGATTCGGACCGGCAACTTTACGATTCCCAGTGCAGATCCCTAGCCTCAGAGCCACCACTCCGCCAAGTGTTAACACAATTTCTGTCATGAAGGGTAACTCAATAGCGGTTGTATTATTTAGAAATGAAACATTTCCCAGCCAATCTGAGTACAATTTTCCAAAAGCCATAATTGAAAGTGTGGTCACATTCTCCATTGTTGTCTGGTTTAGTTCAGCAACGGTCTGCTCCAAAAATAAAATGACAGCGTGTCGTCTGCTGAGAAAATAATTGGTTATACTCTTCCTTCTGTTGCAGAGCTCTAGTGTCATTGACCATGGCAAAAGGATCACCATGGGCTTGTCTCACTAGGGTTCCAAAAAAAATCTCCTATGGCAAACAGTTTAGGTCTACTAAACTAAAACTAATAAGACACCTCAACAGTTTCTCAGCACCATAGCCCCCACAAACCAGTAATTTAGCCACTTTCCCCACTTACTAATGTGTTCTCTCATATACTGTATGAAGATGTGTGTATGTACAGTATATGACCAAGTATGTGTGAGCATGGGCATACACACAGTGCATTCATCACTTGGGCATCATTAATTACAATTGCACTATTCTCCAGCTGTTCTAATGTCAGTGCCCTCCATAATGTTTGCGACAAAGACACATTTTTCCTTGATTTTCCCTCTGTTCCACAATCTAAAAATTACAAATTAAACAATTCAGACGTGTTTAAACCGCGCACTGCAGACTTTCATTTAAGAGGATTTACATACATTTCGGTAACAGCATGTGGAAATGACAGCATCTTTTTTCTGCATGGTCTCACCCATTTTAGGGCGCCGTAACGTTTGGGTCACAGCAATGGCAGGTCTACCAAAGTCCATCACATTTAGGACTTTGTTGCATATCTCTCACATGCACATAAAATGACTGCTTGAAGTGTGTGATTCATAGACATTACCAGGTGCTGAGGATCTTCTCTGCTGATGCTCTATCAAGCCTCTAATACAGCCATCTTCTGCTCCTGCTTGTTTCAAGGTCTTTCCCCCTCAAGCTCTCTCTTAAGCATATGGAAGGCCAGCTCAACTGGATTTAAACGAGGAACTTCGAAAAACTTCTGTGTTCCCTCAGCATGATGTCTGCATCATTATCTTGTTGTAGGATCAAGTGCCATCCAATGTGTTTGGAGGCATTTATTGGAGCGTGAGCAGTTCAGGTGTTTCCGTTCACTTCACAATTCATTGTGCTACTGCCATCAGTAGTTCCATCATCATCATCTTTGTGTTGGTCTGTGTGTCCGTTCAGTTGCTATGACTTTGTTCATTCCAAAAGATGGTGCATCCCATTTTTAGTAGTAAAATGCTTTCCATTTCTCACTCCAATAGATAGTGCATCACACACATGATCACTGCTTTTACAAGTCTTGTATAACAGAGATATAGGCATTGCATTTGTCAATCCAACAGATGGTGCATCACAAAACATTAACATTGCTTTTATAAATCCTTTGCCAAATGTAACATAACAGGAACATTCATTACAGGGTGCACTGCAAACGTTAACACGGAGGTAGAATTTCATTACTTAGATTTCAACCCATCTTAGTGTAGCATATTGACGGTATGGCGGACAGCCGGGTCCCAAGCCTGGCAGGGACGCCCCTGCTGCATCTGTTCCGGGGGAGCAATAATGGGCAGCTCAATACCTCCCCCGGGACACTTGGTGGCAGCCTCCTTGGCGGACGGTGATCCCCAACCTGTTGCACGGCTCCATGGGAGATGGAGTCCTCCACAGCCTGGTTGGGGGCTCGGATGGCTGCTAGGGGGAGCTGCATGGAATCTTCAGCCCCACCTGCAAGTGCAATTAAGACCAGGTGGTCAAGCACCTGGAACACTTCCGGGTGGACTATAAAAAAGGTCCAGCCACCACCACTCAGGGAGCCAGGGTTGGGAGGAGGAGAACTAAGCTTGAGGAGAAGTGGTGGGAGAGGAGAAAGAATTGTTGGATTGTTGCTGTGTTGGACTTGTGCTTTGTGGGACTGTGTATTGCCTGAGGGTCACGGGGAAGACGTGAGCCCACGGGTGAAGAAAAATAACATTTTGTTGGTTTTATACGTGCCTCTGTGTCCTTCTGTGTCAGGTCAGGCGCCTATATAGCACCTTGTTACAACGGGTAGCACAGTTAACGGATAGTAATAAAACGCACTGCATTTGTCATTCCAACAGATGGTGGCACAAACATTTTTAGTAATAAAATGCATCGCAGGTGCCACTCTAAAAAAGATGGTGCATCTGAAACATTAACTTTTATTAATTACATACCAAATGGCATATAACAGAGACATAAGCGTTGCATTTGTCATTCTGACAAGATGGTGCATCACAAACATCAACACTACCTTTACACGCATTTGCATATGCATTACAAGGTGCACTGCAAATATCCACACTGTGGTCTGCTTTGATTATTTAGATTTCAACTTGTCTTAGTCAGGTAGCACAGCTAGTTAGCTAAGAAAGCCATTCGGGTTTTAAAGGAAAACAAATCAAATAAATAATTTAATTAATTAATTAACATAGACTATGGGGAGCCACTTCAACCACTACTAATAAACAGCAGCCATTTTGCGCCAGTACACTCACTACACATTAGCTGTTAGGTGGTGAAGGGGTGAAAAGACACTTAGCCAGTTAGAAACAGGAGATGATTAGGGGGCCAGAATGACTAGGCTGAGGTGGGCAATTTAGCCTGAACATCGGGATACCCCCTACTCTTTAAAAAAGGAGGCCCAATGATCTTTAATGACCACAGAGAGTTAGGACCTCTGTTTTATGTCTCATCTGAAGGACGGTGCTATTTTTACAGCACAGTGTCCCTATCACAGTGCTGGGCCATTGGGATCCACATTCAGACCTCAGGGTGAGTGCCCCATGCTGGTCTCACCAACACCTCTTCCAGCAGCAATTCAAGATTTTCCTGGTTGGTCTCCCGTCCAAGTACTAGACAGACCAGAACATGCTTAGCTTCAGATGGATGACCCACAAAAAAATCACTGCAACACTTCACTAATTAGAGCTTTACGGAAGAATGGCCATACAGAAGCCTCTGCTTGGTAAAAGATACATAAAAGTCATCTTGGAGGACACCTAAAGGACTCTCAGACTATTAAGAAACAAGAGTCTTAGGTCTAATGAAACCAACATTGAAGTGAGTGTCACGTCTAGAAGAAACCAGGCACTGCTCATCACCTGTGCAATACCATTCCAGTGGTGAAGCATCTTGCTGTGAGACAGGAGAATAGTGAGGGTTGAGGGAAAACTGAATGGAGCAAACTACAGTGACATCGTTAAAGATCTCTCTGCACTTCAGATGTACCTTTGAAAAGGATAATAACCCTTGGCCCAAAGCAAAGGCAACACAGGAGTGGCTTTGGGACAACTCTGGGAATGTTCAGATCTGAATCTAATCAAACATCTCAGGAAAGACTTGGAACATAAGCTGTCCACTGTCGGTCTCCATCCAAACTGACAGAGACTGAGAAGATCTGCAGAGAATAATGGCAGAAACATCACAAAACCAGGTGTGTGAAGCTTGTTTTGTCAAACCCAGAAGACCCCAGGCTGGATTTCACTGTCAAAGGTGCTTCAAACTAAGTGAAATGGTCTGAATACCTTATGTTAATGTAGAAAGTTAAGTTTTATTTTAAAATACATTTCTAAAAAACTTTCCTAAAATCCTGTTCTCGCTTTCACACTCTGGGCTACATACAGAGTGTTAATTGATGAGGGAAAAAAATAAGAATTGAAATGATTTTAGCAGAAGGTGGCAACATAACAAAACGTGTAAAAGTGTGAAGGGGTCTGAAATCTTTCTGAAGGCGCTGAATGCTTCGCAAGACACAACCTGCAAAAATGGAGCTGCCATGTAAGAAAAGTGCTGCCTTCCATCACTCTAATGTACTCGCGCTAAAGTAGTACAGAGAGACGAGGAATCCACATAGGTAATGACACCCCTGCCCTCACACATGTGATGTACAGTCAATAAACCCTAAGATAAGGGTCACTGGCAAGGAGGATGTAAGGTATAATGTTCAAATATGTTCCCCTAAGCTAAAGTGCACCTCTGCTCCTTTCATAAATCTGTTGACTGTACACCTGGAAAACATTTTGTGGAATTGCAGAGGGAGCCTCAGCTGAAAGTCGAAATAAACTCTCTGAGGCAAGGGGGAAAAGTTGGGGGGGGGGGGACAGTCAAAGAACGAAGTGTCCACAGACTTAACAGACAATGCTAGATGTGTTAATTCCGCTGCTCTGTGTTTGTTCCCAGGTCATCCTGGAAAAGCACAAAATGGTAACGAAGGTACATTACCACGATGTAGCATCCAGTACTGTGCAAATCTAACAGGGTCACTTAAGGGCACTCATTAAGACAGAACTGAAAAAGTAGCACGCACACACACACACACACACACACACACACACACACACACGGGAAACTGGAACAAACTGGAACTGAAGCAGAAATGTGAACTCCGAATAAGGTATTGCGACAAATTAAATAACCAAACATAAGAAATGTACTGAACCGTCCACACTACGCTTTCTAACTTACAGTGGGTATAGAAAAGAATCCCCCGTCTTCAAAATACTTCCATTTTTTTTGCTTTTCAGCCTTAAATGAAAACACACAAACCAATATTTTTTCCAGCTTTACTTACTCAATGCAATCTCTAACATCCAAGTGAAAGTTATCGCAGCTACAGTTGAGAAAAATTTTAAAAAATCAAAAACAAGAAATCCTGAGATGAATAAAGGTTCACCCCCCCAAGCCCCCAACTCACTCAGGTGTCAGTGCCCACCATTTCCATTGCGGTTACTGGCTTCCTCACAGGTGGCGCAGTGGTAGTGCTGCTACTTTGCAGTAAGGAGACTGTGGAAGATTGTGGGTTCACTTCCCGGTTCCTCACTGTGTGGATAGCGCTTTGAGTACTGAGAAAAGCGCTATATAAATGTAATGAATTACTATTATTATTATTCTTCCACCTGTTACCAGTTGTAATCCGTGCGATTAGTGAAGCTGTTCCTGGATCATTCATTCCCTTGCTTCATAGTGCAACTGACAGCAAACAACTGACTATGGGTGGCAAGCCACTTTCAAAAGGTCTCGGGGATGGAGTTGTGGGCAGACATAAGGCAGGAGATGGATACTAAAAAATCTCAAAGGCTTTACCAATCCCAAGGAGCTCAGTAAAGTCCACTATAAAGAAGTGGTAAGTGTTTGGTACTACTAGGATCCTCCAAACTGGATGGAGGCGCAAGGAGGAAACTGGTAAGAGAGGACCCCAAGAGGCCAATGGACACTTTGAAGGAGTTACAGGATTTAATGGCAAAGAGTGGTCATTGTGTACATGTGACAACAATTGCACAAGCGCTCCATAATTATGGCTTGTTCGGGAGGGTCGCACTTCTCAAGAAAGGCCACATTAAGGCTCGTTTGAGCTTTGCCAGAATGCACCTTCAAGATTCTGATGCCAAGTGGAAAAAGGTCTTATGGGTAGATGAGACCAAAATCAAACTATTTGGCCTCAATACCAAACAGTACAGCAATGCAGCTCACCATCCACAACACACCACACCTACAATAAAGCATAGAGGTGGCAACATCCTGCTGTGGGGGGCCTGGGGCTCACATTAAGGTAGAAGGAAAAATGGATGGGGCAAAATACTGTCAAATTCTTGAGGAAAACCTGCTACCTGCTCGGCAAATGTCCGGGTGCCCCCTGGCAGTGGCCACAGGCCCAAACAGGGTTGCGCTTATATTTTCTAAACTCGTGACCCTGCTGCAAGCCAGGGGGGCTTCCCTCTAGCAGTCCAGGGAAGATAGTGTCCAAAATAAGCTCTCTCTCTCTCTCCCCTGGTCCTTCCATTATTGAGGCATCCCATCAATATGTGTGTGTGTGTGTGTGTGTGGGTGTCTGGCTGGAATACAAATCCACACCACTGAACTAATATCTGCCAAAATTTCCACACCTCCCTGATTGGATCAGGAGAAAACTATGTTCAAACCCAAAATTTTGACCTGGGGGTAAGCCTGGAAGTTTTTTTTTTTCCTTCTTTTTATTAGAGTTTGAATGGCAGCGCCACCTGGTGGCAAATGAAACACCAGAACAGACAGAAGCTAGACTAGGCGACAATCAGACCTTAAAGAGCTTAATATTACTGTTCTGTGCAATACCAGGTTCTACTTCTAGTTTTTAATAAATTTGCTAATGTTTCTAAAACCCTTTTTTTTTTTTTTTTAAATATAAACTTTGTCATTCGGGATATTAAATGTTACTTAATAAGGGGAAAAAGGCTGCAACACAACAAAATGCAAAAACGTGAAGAGGTCTGAATACCTTCTGAAGGCAGTTTATGTGCCAAAGGCTTGCAACCACTGCTCCGAAGTCCAAAAGCATTTCGCTTCACAACACTCCAGTATGTGCTTGGCATTGTGCATGTTTGTGGATGACTGCTTGGCCATGAAGAATCCTGGTCGAACAGTTCTTGTGTGGACATCCCTTTCCGAGGCAGTTTGGAACATGGTAGTGAGCGTGGCAACCAGGGACAGATGATTGCTACGTGTTACGTGCTTTAGCTCATGTCATAGTCCCAATTCTGTGAGCTTGTGAGGCTTACCACTTCATAGTTGTGCAACTGCCGCTCTTGGATGTTTCCATTTCACAATAGCACTTATAATTAAGCTGGGCAGCGATAGCAGGGCAGAAACCTGAAGTTCTAATTTACTGGAAAAGATGGCATCCTAAGACAGTACCAGGTCACTGAGCTCTTTAGGATGGCAAACGCTGGCAGAACAGTGGGTCAATGGAAATTGCACAGGAAGGTCTTTAATTTTATAAACCTGGATGAGGGGCGCATAGACAGTGGTATACTGGAAATTCAAGCCTAGCGGTCTAGTTCTGTGAATCTGCACACTAACTAATGTGGTGCATTTTATAATATAATTTGTGATTAATAACTGAGTGAAAAGCACATGGGGGAGCTGGGGGATTCTTGGGACGTAAGCCAGAATTTCTTCATTTCACGTAAGCAATCATACATCCAAAAGTTACTGAACAGTACAAAGCTGAACTTGCTTTTAATAGGATTAGAGGCTTATGTGGCAGAAATGCCATTTGTTAAACTACTTTCCAAAACAAATAGTATTCAGGAGTTTTCAGAAAGCCATTTGTATGAAGAGATGACCTTAAATTAAAGCAGGAAAAAAACGACAAAGGGAAGACAAAAGCTGCTCATGAGAAATGGATAATTATAAGAAGCTTCTTAAATGTGCCAATTACTTTCCTGAGGCATCTTTAGAAAACCACAGACAGAAACGGAATACAAGAACAAAAGCTGGCATCAAACACAAACATACAGTATGCAGTGGGGCCACCGCAGAACTTGTTTGGTGTGGCAGCCCCTGACATTTCTATTAGTGTCTTTTGTGTAGAGTCATCCCTAGGAAGCCCATATCCTCTCTGCAACTCCTTTAGAAATCTACTTGATAGTTACATCAGGTGTTCATCAAATATATGTCAATTTCCAAAAATATAGTCACCCCTACCATTTATATGAACCAGTAGATGTCTACTTATAAATATATCACTGACTGGACTTCAGGAGACTAAACTACATTGGTGACCATCCCATCAGCATCAACGGTGAGAGGGTTGAGACAGTTCAGTGTTTCAGATTCTTGGGAGTCCACATCAGTCAGGACTCCACAGGGGCTTCAGTTTCTGGCTGCACCTCTGAGAACCGGAAGGCCCTCCAGCATATCATCAAAACAGTTGAGAGGATTACTATAAGAGATGCCCCTTTGATCTCTGCTTTTACATCCCGGCTGAAGACTCACTACTTCAGTTCAGCACACCCTGACTAGAGCTGCTTATTAACTGTACAGACTGCTTATTAGTCATTAGCACTAAAACATAAGTAACATGATAGTTAGAACTGGATACTAACCCTCACCTATTCTGTTTTTCTTCTTCTCGGTACTCAAATGTCTCACCTGTCAAGTTGTTATGCCTGCCTACGGTAAAGTCATCCCTGATGGAGGATCGCAGGAATCGTGGGAAGAAGGGGTCCTTTCATCGGATTGGCTGGCCCAGCGCTGTTTCAGCCATGGAATGGACAAATGGGGGAGGCAGCTTGATAGATGAGGTCTCCAGGACTCTAAATATATCCAAATCTTCTTATGTGATATCATCTACTATTAAATTCTGCTCCGTACTTCTAAAATTTTTATTTTTATACTGTATTGAGGATTTGTTCTGTTCTGTGTATTGTATTGTATTGTATTGACCCCCTTCTTTTGACACCCACTGCACGCCCAACCTACCTGGAAAGGGGTCTCTCTTTGAACTACCTTTCCCAAGGTTTCTTCCATTCTTCCCTACAAGGGAGTTTTTTCTTGTCTTCTTAGAGTCAAGGCTGGGGGGCTGTCAAGAGGCAGGGCCTGTTAAAGCCCATTGCGGCACTTCTTGTGTGATTTTGGGCTATACAAAAATAAACTGTATTGTATTGTATTGTACTGGAACTCAGCTACCATCGCTGGAACATATCTTCAGTACCCGCTGGAGCAGAAAAGCAAAGAACATCAGTAGAGATCCAATCCACCCCGGTCATAGACCTTTCACCCCTTTGCCCTCTGGCTGGCGCTTCAGATCCCTGCATGCCTGCACTACCAGAGTGAAGCACAGCTTTAAACCCAAAGCAATCAGCCTACTAAATGCACAGCAATCTCTGCCCCTTCCTATAATACAACCACCACTGACTGAAGTGAACGTCTGCTTCATCCACACATAGTTACGTGCTCCATACACGTGGCAATCACGAGCATTACATTGACTGCAACCCTCATTGTCACTTCATTTATTATTTATTTATGCTTACATACATATTTATAGCGTATTTATTCCATGTAACTATCTGCACTGCGTACCAGCACCTTACTTTGACGCTATGAATATCTGGAATTGCTAATAGCTGTGGTTCTCATAGTTTAATATTTACTTTTAAATTTGTGCTCCACGTACCTTAATGTCTACTCTTATATACTTTACATATACACTATATTATTATATTATATTATATTACTAGGGGGCTCCACCCCCTGCTCGCTTCGCTCGCCCACCCCCAGGTTTGGCTTACCGAATATACAATTTAAAGAGATTGTTAGTTTCATGGGAATTGTTACATATGCATTATTTTCACTTTTATTTTAAAACTATTATAAAAACAATACTTTATTTCCGGCCCCGGGCGTGGTTACATCTTTTTCTCGCAGGACATATAATGCTGCTTGCGTTGTGAAGGGGGTGCGGCTGAACGCACGCTAAGGAGATGCCTTCGGAACATCTGATGTCTTTCTGCTGCTGGTGACCCATCTAGTTTCTTAATGAGAAGCCAATTCTTGCAGTTAATTAAAGCGGTTATTCAATATCATGATTTGTTTCTGCTCTCATTCTACCACAGCAAACTGCTGATGTTCTGTTTTTTCTAAGACCACCGTCAAGATGTTTTGGTGACCTGAGCAGACCAACATGACCGAGACCTTCACCTTTCTTTATTTTTGGGTTAGCTGGTCATGTGGCGGCTTGTTTTGTGTCTCATTGTTTGGCTGCTCATTAAGGAAAAAGAAACAACTAAGGGGTCTGAGTCACGTCAATTAAAACTAAGGCAAAACAAGTTAACCAGCAACAAAAATGGCTCACTAATTAAGAAGATGGTTAGAATGAAAACCTGCAGCCTTTTACGGCCCACTAGGACCGGAGTTGGACACCCCTGGTTTAATCAAACTTCAACTGAAAATGAAAAAATGGACGTATAAACCAGCGGTTCTCAATCTGTGGGGCGTGCCCCCCTACAAAAAAAAGGGACGCGAATGTTGCCATATGTGGCGTAATTTCGCTATTCGTATGGGAAATCTTAAACTTGTAGTGGTGTATCGGCAGCAAAACATATAAGAATAAATTTTATTAGGGTTTCAAAAAATCGTTAGGCGGATGCGATTAAAACTAATGAAAACTCGGGTCGCAAATACTTAAAGGTTGAGAAACGCTGGTATAAACTATGGTCATGACTTAATAACAATCCGACTAACGACACTGCGCTTTGACAACGGAGCTTCCCTAGACATACAATAAATGAAATCTACTAGTGTCGAGGCACCATCGTAAGTGGTCTTATTACAGCATTAATGTTGTTAATAATGTAGTACTTTATTTCACTAAATTATTATTCATTTATGTGATGCATGTATTATGCTAATGTTAGGTTAAGTTACGTCAGGTGTGATGCATACTTGACAGGTTATCATGTCCCTGCATGCTGCTGGTGTGCGACAAGGTTTACGTCAACACACTTAATGACAAAATTGACCAATGACGAACCGTATGGCGTCATTAAGTGAGACACGACTGTATGGTGCTGTATCTTGATGGAGTGACACATGGATGAAATAGTCAACCAGCATCTGTGCCTCCCTAAAGCTACATCCAAACTACCATGTTGTCATTTAAAAATATTTTTAAACTAAAATAATCCCCGTCCATGCCAGTGTTTTCACATCATTTATGAAAATGATGAAAAAAGATTGTTATGCCACTGGCAAAGGGATTTCTTGCAAAAACTGTAACAACTCGTATATTAACTCTTTCAGGGCTGATGACAACTTTTGTCAAAAGGAGGAGTTGACAAAGGTAATCAACTGTAGACTATGACAAAAACCCACCATTATGTTTTTACTTGGAGTCTCGTTGCTAGAAGGAAAATTAGTTTTGTTGGTTTTGACTGAGATTTCCTGCACTCCCAAGAGTAGCAAGGCACAAACAATGGCAAAAATGGCCCTGACACCTGGCAAGAGATCAAAGCAGATACATAAAGCAGAAAATTCTCGGGACGATGTTCTGCCTATTCTCTCTGAACTGGACTGGACTATGACTTGTTGGACTCTGATTTTGATAAAAGCGATCAAAGACAAATGTGATGTTCCAGCTTCAGCTGATTGATCTCCAACTATTTGTTGTGCTGAACAGGTTCAAGTAGCTGACATGCCTACGGCATCATTCGCCTGGGCGGACTGCCACTTAACAATGATAAGAGGTAGAAACCAGATTGCAATAAACGACAAGCCTGCCGCACATTCTTAGAACACTGGCCGCCTCATCATGCAACAACATACGTGTTTTGTTGAGTTCTGTGGGAACCCATTGCTTTTCAGAAAACTATATGTTTTGGAAAAAATATTCAGCCCTCAAAGAGTTAATTGCCTTCTGCACATGCAAGCTGCATTCAGATTGTACAAAATACAAATCAGGTAAGCAACACAACAAGCACCACTGAAAGCTAAACCTCTGTGTTGGAATATACAGTAGTTTTCTTCCAGGAAAGATGATCATTCAGGGAAAGAGACATGGTAATGAGCAGGACACAATCATGAAAAAGCCACATAATAAGCACAAGCTAATGGGTGCATGATTAGAGTCTGCATTTTCAAAACTCTACAATTTCTGCCATTCACACTAAAATGAGCAGCTGCAGTTCTCAGACATATGCAGCTCTGAGGTGTGTTTTCAAAAGTCTCAGATTTTGGAGGTTAGGTTGGATGAAAGATGAAAATGGAGACTAATGTCTATGTTTTTTTTAAACAAACACATAGTAGTGGGGATGTAGCCCAAGAGTAAACATGTCAGTCATGCTTTCAATACAGTGATTGTCTCATCCCACTGAGGGCAAATCAAAGTTCAAATTCAAGGGTTTAACTTTACCAAAAAACAAACAAACAAAACAAAAAAAAAGAAATGTCAGTATTTACTCCTCCAGAAAATGTAATGTGGAGGATCTGCCAGCATTCGACACATTCTCAGACAACATTCATTCCAGGTAGCGATCATATTTCACATGGACAACTTTATACTCCCTTTTGGTGGCATTCCCAGACCGTGCCATTAAACTCCTTCAACCACATCAAACACAGCTGCCTTTCTGGTCTACAGACTTCCATCCCTGTAGCAAACTTGGCTTCCATTCATGTATTCATTTCCTCCTATTGGCTAAAAGATACAGCCTGCATTACAGGTAAATCTCTCTAGTATAAAAAAAAAATCTTGTAAGGAGACGAGACGTGATTTTCTCAGAGAGACACTTATATATCCCATTCTGCGAGACAAGTTCACGCCTGGTGCTGGGCAAAGAGTAGAGGATAAAGTAGAACGTCATAAAGAATTAAAAAAATGTTGGCGCGTACACATGCAGTGCAGGTTACAGATAATGGAAGTACGAAAAATCGAAAGTATCAAAAAAAGGATAGTAAAGATCACATTAGCGCAAACAAACAGAAAATTACTCGCCGTGTCCACGAGAATTTAAAAGATTTGTTGTTTGGTGAAAGTGAAATCCCGCGAGAGAAATCTGTTTCTTATTTGTGTCAATCCTATTGTCAGACACATTTCTTGTAGAGAGAAAGAAACGATATTCACTCACGGGCAGTTATACGTTGCATTGCCACGATGTAATTCCAAAATGGAATCAAAATTCAATGTGATATTGATGAAAAGGTAAAAGCTAAAAGAGATTGAATATATGGTCATCGGTGATGTGACAGAAGTGTGCTGCACGAGATGCAGATCACGTGCCACAGCAGCAGCAACAGCAAGCCAGCAGCTGATCGAGCAAAGAGGAGGTTAAAAAAAAAAAAACTGTTTCCCATTGTATCACATAAGAAAGATCACATTAGCACAAACAAACGGAAATTATTACTCGGTGAAATAACAGAATAGCAAAAAGAGATCAAATATATTGTTTGGATTTAAACTTTAAGTCGGAAACTTGTAGATCGTCTAATTCGTGTTGCCATCAGGGAAAAGTAGTGTTTCCTCCCAATGAAGAGCCGTATCCGCGAGTATTAACTCTTTCAGGGCGGATGTCGACTTTTGTCGGCAGGGAGGGGTTGAGAGCAGTAAGCAACTGCAAATGGTGACAAAACCCACCGTTAGGTTTTAGTTTGACTCTCTTTGCTACAAGGAAAGTTAGCTTGATTGGTTTGACCAAGATTCCTTGCGCTTGTGGGAGCAGTGAAGAGTGAACAACGACAAAAATGGCATCAACATCTGGCGAGAGATCGAAGTGAACGCACAAAGCAAACTACTCCAAGAATGACGTTTTCTATATTATCGCTGAATTGGACTCTGAACTGTCGCGAGTGATCTGGAGATCGAGTTCGAAAATTAAAGTGAGGTACCGGCATCTGTTGATCGTTCTCTAGCCAATCGTGGTTGCGAACACGTTTGTGTAGATGAAGACCGCCACTCATAATGACATGTGGTACAAACTAGGTTGCGTTGTGCTGTGACTGGTACTGCCGTCCCCACCCCTATTATGCGAAGACAGCTTGGAAGCCATCCTTCCACGCGTTCCTGCCAGCCGTCATGCCGCCCATGAGTGTCTTGAGCCACAAGACACTGAAGTGGTGGCCACAACACCCAGCAACTGATAATTTAGGTTGATTTAAGTGCGAGACCCTTGCTTTGGGTGATTTTCATAAAACTGTGTTTTTTGGAAAAAATATTCAGCCCTCAAAGAGTTAAAAGGTTTGTTGTTTGGTGAAAGTGAAATCCACAAACGTGAGTGGCAGAGACGTGAGGTGGCTGGCGCGTAGCGCAGGCTAGGGGGGTTGGCGAGCGAAGCCCCCTAGTATTCCAAAAATATTGTGAAAAACATTAATCATTGGCTCCTGAGCATTACCACCTATGGGTGCCAGGACTGCGCTGCCACCAGGTCTCCACCTGTTTCCCCCACCCCCCCCATAGGATTAATGGTGCAATTTACCATTTAACAAAAATACTGTATACAAAGCAATCTTTAGTATTTTTACTATTGACTACAGATTTTGTTTCCTACAACCCCAATCCATAAAATAAAGAAACTACATAAAATAAAAATGAAATAAAAAATATACAATTAATTTTTCATTCGACACTTCCAATAACATGAGCACAATTTCTGCTCCTGCAAAGGATTCTGCCTTTAAAAGAAACTTCATTCTACAGTCCAAATATCACAACAACATAAAAATAGGAAAAGGGAATTTAGATTGCCATGCTCTTCCTACTCTACCATTGTGCAGTCGTGCACATTTTACTAAATGGGCTTTTCACAAATTTAAAAAATTGTGCAGAGCTCTCAAGATGTGACCATGCATACCTCCAAGGCACTATTAAATTACATGTGCCAGCCAGGAATCTAAAGGTCTGCTTCCACTGGCAATGTTAAAGCTGAGGTCAGGCCCCACATCAGTGAAAAAAAGAAAAGCCGACGCGGCACAAATGAACCCATTTCCAGTTTTTGAAAAGGTCTTTTCAAATTGTATGTAACACCCCGAGTCTGACAGCTCTGCCCTGGGCTGTTTACGCTATGAAATTCTTTAGCTATTGAAGCACTTTATTGTATCTAGTGATTATCTGAACTAATCATTTAACTTGTGATGTGAAAAAGTGTTGCTTTTTCTACAAGCTTTTATAACACTTGTCACATGATACACCTAAACGAACGTGGACTTATGAAGAGCTGAGAACTGCAATTTGCTGGGCACTCGTATGGCTACCTTGTTTGTTTTTAATCATTTACTTTTCTTCAAGTGTTCCAAAAGAAATTAAAAAGGAAGGAAAACTAGTAACACAGAAGTAGCCTGACCTATTTACAGTACATCAGGTTTCAGGAGGCTGACAGATAACAAAAGATTTTTGTGTTTCTGAACGCTGCTATTTATCTGATTTCCATAAGCTAAATAAAAAAAAAAAAAATCTCTCTGGTCAAGCACCTGTTTTTTTGCAGATCTGCTCTCCTACTGCCTATGACACTACTTGGTCACTTATTAAATGTGTCTGTGGTTATCTGGGTGAAGAAAAAGTTCCTAATGTTTGCGCTGAAAAGTCAAGCAAAATGACACCTTTTATTGGCTAACTTAGAAGATTACAATATGCAAGCTTTCGTGATTACATCTTGCCTGAAGAAGGGGCCTGAGTTGCCTCGAAAGCTTGCATATTGTAATCTTTTTAGTTAGCCAATAAAAGGTGTCATTTTGCTTGACTTTTCACTACATTCATAATGGCTAACACGGTACAACATCCTAATACTACTAATGTTTGTGCAAAATTTACCCTTGACAAGTTTCCAACTGTGTGTCACCGTATTCTTGTTGAGTTCATTTTAAAGTCGCAGTCTTCGCTTCACAATTTTAAACAATTCAAATCACATCTCCTCTACTATCACCCACTGCTTAAACCAAAAAGGCTCAGCTCTTTTAATCTTTCCTCATAATTCATCCCCTATAGCCCTGGAATCAGCCTAGTCGCTCTTCTCTGGACCTTTCTTTATATCCTTTTTGTAGGCTGGAGACCAAAACTGCACACAATAACTCCAGATGAGGCCTCAAAGCTTGAGCAGAACCACCTTGGTTATCAGGCCACATTCAAAATTATGGAGACCATGATTTCCCCCTATTCTTACAATAACTGAAACTCCTGACTTGCATCTACATGATTTTATGCATTGGTGTGGCTGCCACACGATTGTCAAGACTCATAATTGCATGGATAAGCAGGTGGTCCTAATCATTTGTTCAATTCGTGTGGAAAAAACAATTGGAAGATGATATCAGGAGTATTGTGTGATCTAAGAATTAAGGAGAAGGTTAAAGGTCAGATTTTTAAGGCAGTCTTAGGGCTCATTTATACTTCGCGCTCAGAATGCGTACACGCACGCATCATGGCTGCCACACGTTCATTTGACGTGTCCTCTGAGAAGGTCCTCAGAAATTAACGTGACGCATGCGCGAGTTGCAGTACCAGCAAAAAGTCGGTGGTGCGGTCTGATCAAAGTTGGAATGCGACATCAGAGTCTCTGTTTACTATCTACATGTGATAGAAACCTGATTTGCAGATTCACAGGGTTGATGTGCCTGCTTCGATGTTTGATGAATGGTTCGATGTGGTGAAGCAAAATGCCGACATATGCATGCATTCGTGGTGCTTTTATATTCAAGCGTCGCATATTCCCAATCGTAATGACACGACAAATTTTAAAAGTCTCACATACCATCTTTTGTGCCATCTTTTTTTTCCTGGGGCTTCCTCCTAACCTGACAGCATCAATCGCCTCACAGAACACATTAAATGTAAGATATTCAAACTCTCTGCATGTTTAGAATCCTTAGATTTACAGTATACTTGATATCACTTTGATGATGAAATGCATTAAAGTATGGATGTTATATTTTTACAGATAAATCATTAAATTCGTTTAAAAAATGAATACTGTTAACAATTACACACATGGAGGTGACATGGTGGCGAAGCGGTAGCACTGCTGTCTCACAGGGAGTCACGTCACTGGTATTCCCTGCCTGGAGTTTGCATGTTTTCCTGCTGGGTTTCCACAGTGGGCTCCGGTTTCCTTCCAAAGATATGCAGATTTGGTGACACTAAAATGGCGCCAGTGCGTGTGAGTGCTTGTATTCACCTTGCGATGAGATGATGCCCCGTCTAGGGATTGTTTCTGCCTTGTGCTCAATGCTTGCTAGAATGGACATCTCTGGATTGATGGATTTAATCATTAAACATCCTTTTCAGAGATACTGTAGTAAGGTGTCATTGGAATTTAATGGGGGTTCCAGGCAATTCACAATAATAATAATAATAATACATTTTATTTGAAGCGCCTTTCAAAAAACTCAAGGTCACTGTACAATCAGGTTAAAAAATAAACATTCAATAACTAGACAATTTAAAATCCAAATAAAACATCAGATAAAACAGCAATAACAGTTACAATGAATAAGCAATTTTGAACAGATAAGTTTTAAGATTAGCCTGAAATTGGTGAAGGGTAGTCATATTCTTAAGATAAGCAGGTAATGAGTTCCATAAGGAAGGTGCCGATCTGCTAAATGCGCGATATCCCATCGTAACAAGACGTGCTGGTGGATTATTTAAGTTAATGGAAAAAGAGGATCTGAGCATACGAGAGGGTTTAGTGACTTGTAGGAGCTGTGAGAGATATGTGGGGGCAAGATTATGAATGGCCTTATATGTAAGGACTAAAATTTTGTAGTTGATCCTAAACTTTATTGGCAGCCAATGAAGCTGCTGAATAATGGGTGTAATGTGATCAGAATAGGCTGTTTTAGTAATTATACGAGCAGCCGAATTTTGAACAAGTTGAAGTTTATGTAGTAACTTTTGAGGCAGACCAAAGAGAAGTGAATTGCAATAGTCCAGGCGGGAGGTGACCAAACTGTTGACTAAAATGGCAGTAGAGTGATTTGACAAAAATGGACGCAAGCGATTAATGTTTCGCAGGTGAAAGTAAGCTGCTCGAGTAACAGAACTGATGTGAGACTGGAAAGATAACGTGCTGTCCAGAATTACACCAAGGCTTTTTATCTGATCAGTACAGGTAACAGAAGTATTGTCTATTACTACTGAGATCTTTGATGCCTTCGCTATTGCAGATTTCGTGCCCATAAGAAGCACCTCAGTTTTATTAGAGTTCAACTGCAAGAAGTTGGAAGATAACCAAGACTTGATCTCAGCAAGGCAATCAGTAAGTGAGGATGGTGGAAGCGATGCAGATGGTGAAGTGGAAATATATAACTGCGTGTCATCTGCGTAACAATGAAAGTTTATCTTCCATTTACGAAAAATGACACCCAAAGGAAGCAGATAAATGATAAACAGCAAGGGGCCAAGGACAGAACCCTGAGGAACCCCAGATACTACAGGAGTGGGAGTGGAGGTACATGTATCCAGCTGAATGAATTGAGTTCTGTCTGTAAGATATGACTTAAACCAAGTTAACGGAATGTGAGAAATACCTAGTGCAGATAGCCTTTTTAGCAGGGTGAAATGACAGACAGTGTCAAATGCAGCACTGAGGTCAAGAAGAACAATACTGCAATACCAAACCTGTTCTAACCGTGATATCATCTCGCACTGCCACCTGGTGGATTCTTCCAGATTTACGTAAAGTACGCGCGCAAGTATAAACAGTAAAACGCTTGCATATCAGGAGCGTCCGCTGGAGCATGGGTTGCGTTGCGTGAAGTATAAACCTGGCCTTAAAGACCAGCAATGATGTATGGAGCCGAGACATGGGCAGTCAAAGGAACGCAGGAGAAGAAGTTGGATGTGGCAGAAATGAGAATGTGGAGATGAATGTATGGAGTTACAGAAAAGGACAGAATAAGTAAATGGGACAATCTGTGGGACAAGAAAAGTGGTACGGACATATGATGAAGAGAGACAATGAATATGTGGGCAAAAGAGTGATAGGAATGGAAGTCCAGGGGAAGAGAAGGTAAAAGGGAGGCCAAAGTGGGGGTGAAAGAAGACCTGAAGGAAAAGGGCTTGACTGGAGAGAAGGTGCAGGGTCAAGCTGTTTGGAGGAGGTTCATTAACTCTTACAGGGCAGATGTCAACTTTTGTCAAAAGGAGGGGTTGACGGTGGTAATCAACAGTAAAACGGTGACAAAACCCGCTGTTATGTTTTAAGTTGGTGTGTCTGTTAGAAAGTTAGCTGCATTGGTTTGACTGAGACTCCCTGAGTTCTTGTGACTAGCGAGAAGCAAACAGCAGCAAAAATGGCAACAACTGGCAAAAGACTGAAGCGAACACGTAAAGCAAAATACTCATATGCTGAATTGGACTCGGAGCTGTCGGACTCCGATTTTGGTACAAGTGATCAAAAAACGAATGTGGAGGTACCAGCATCAGCTGATCGGTCCCCAGCTGAACGTGGTGCTACGCCTACAACGATGTTCACCTGAGAGGACTGCCACTTACAATGACAAGAGGTACACAAACTAGACTGTGAAGCACTGAGACTGTGGCCACCACCCATTACGCAAAGAAAGCCTGCCGCATATTCCTGGTGAACTGGTGGCCACAGCATGCAGCAACAGACGTTTTATGTTGATTTCTGTGTGAAACAATTGCTCTGTGTGCTTTTCACAAAGCTTTGAGGCCCGAATATTTTTCTCCAAAAAACAAAGAGCTAATCACATCGACCCCACATAGAGAAGGGAAAAGATGAAAAGGAGGAAGAAGTGTGCATTCAGTTCAGATTTGTATATGACATGTACTACATATGTCAAAATAAAGGATAACTGAAAAATAAATGTTCTTTCCCCCCCCCCAGAGTTGTTGCATCACTCGTTGGGAACTTTCTCTAAGGTCCCTGGACTGTTGCTTTTACAAAACAAACCACTTATGCATTATCTCTTAAGAATTGAGCAAAACGAAAAAATGGCCAAGGACTTTAGTTTCAGCCAAACTGAGTACCGTAACTCCCTAAGCAATTGCTAGACAAGGGATAAGCCGTGTTTTCCACTCCACGCTAAAGCGTATTCTTCCTGAAAGCCAAACACAGGGTCAATAAGGGCTTCCATGGTCTTCACTGGACTCTGTTATCATTTGATCCAAAAGTGTTTTGTCTGCAAAATGAAAACAGGGATGATCTCTTTATGCCATGTCAGCAGATGAGTGAAAATCCCAGGCAGGAAGAACTAGCTGTTTAGGAAGCACAAACAAACAAAGACCCATAACTCTCAGGAAGCCTGGCAGTGGAAATGATATTTTCTCCAGTACTTCTGCAAGCACAGCAGTTTGGTAGGCAGTGTGCCAAAGTTTGTAGGCTGAGCTCAGTCAAGCTATTTAATGAGAAATGCCAGCAGTGAGTGTCTGAAGCCGAGCACACAATGCCGTTTTTGTGCTCGTGGATTTCAACTGCGTATGTGTAGTAAATACTAAAAGGATCTGAACGTTTACACAAATTCAAGGTTTTGTTTTCTTTCTTCATAGTGCACTTCACACGTAACTGGTGTGTGACGCAGATGGCATTTGGACAAGACCGGAGTAGAGCAGGTGCTGCGATGTAATAAACCATCTGCCGTCGCCACCTGGACAAATCCAGATCCAAAAAGATCACCAAGTCTAAGGACCCCAAGCTTGCAACTTGGCATTTTGAACTTCAATAATCATAAAGAAAAAATGTGAACATGCTGCATTATCTTTTTGTCTCTGTATTACTGAAACGTTTTAGAATTCTATCCACTTTCTAAGCCTATTTTGTTCATTATAGGGTAACAGGTTTATTTCAGCAGCAGCATCAGGTACACAACCAAAGCTAAGAATGAGATACCAGCCGCTCAAACTGGGCAGGCTTGCATACAGAATACAGAAGGGTGGCCATTCTCCTTACATAAAGGTCTTCGGAATGTGATAAGAAACTAAAGGACCCTGGGCGCTTAAGAAGAAAGTGGAAACTTGACATTCAGGTTGGGTGTCAAACCAGATCTCCCGAACTGTGAGTCTACTGGTGTTAGTTATTAAGGTGCCCTTTTGACACTTGAAAAAAAGCAAGCAGTGCACTGGGGAGGCTGGATTTTAAACTACAAGCTCGACCAGAGGCTGGAGCTTCATACATTATGAAGAATTTAAGAGAGGTAAATATTGACTGACTTGCAACCTCTGATCAGAACAGCTTCTGTAGTTTGCCTACAAAGGCCACACAGGGGTGGACAATGCTATCAACTTTTTGCTGAATAGAGTCATTCCCATCTGGAGAAACAGGGTGGAAGGATAAGGGTTACTGAGCTCACCGGTGTGTTCTGTCTTCTTCATGATATTCCACACTGTTGATTTTGGTCATCCTATTGCTTTACTGATGTCTCTAATGGCTTTATTCTCGTTCTTCAACCTCATGATGGCCTCTTTGACTTCCATTGTTACTGCTTTTGTCCTCATGTTGAACAATGGCAACTACAGACTCCAAAAGGGTATAAGCAAGCGGAGGTATGTTATGAAGCAATGCAACACACCTGAGGAATCACAAACAGCTGTGACATCAATTGTCCCAAAACATTATATTACTCGGAATTGGTGGCCCGCATAGAAAATGTGTTCTCATTTCAGTATGGGGCATTTGAAATCTGTTGAGCAGTGGAGGAGTGGGCATATATAGGCTGAACACATGCTAAGGAGATGCGGTCTGATCAGCTGCTGGTTTTCTGCTACTTATCGCGCTGTGCGTCAATTTAAAAGCCTATACTGCAGCTGTCCTTTTGTCTCACTGCCTTGTTTCTTGTGACATCAAAGTGTCTCTCACCCTATTATATATATATATAATTTCATTCATTGCATTCATAGTCTGAGTCACGACCTGATAGTATGGGTGGTTACCTACCAGGTTACGCATGTGGTTGGTCTGCCTTTCGGCAAACATCCTCCACGGGGCCCTCATCAGTTGCGAGAAGCAGATCATGGTATGTTGCATAGTTTACTGTCAAATAATGCAAAGAGTACGCGACACGTGTAATATAATATATAATATATATAGGTGCTGGTCATAAAATTAGAATATCATGACAAAGTTGATTTATTTCAGTAATTCCATTCAAAAAGTGAAACTTGTATATATTAAGATTCATTCATTACACACAGACTGATGTATTTCAAATCAGTATTTCTTTTAATGTTGATGATTATAACTGACAACTAATGAAAGTCCCAAATTCAGTATCTCGGAAAATTAGAATATCAATTAAGACCAATGCAAAAAAAGGATTTTTAGAAATGTTGGCCAACTGAAAGGTATGAACATGAAAAGTATGAGCATGTACAGCACTCAATATTTAGTTGGGGCTCCTTTGGCCTGGATTACTGCAGCAATGCGGCGTGGCATGGAGTCGATCAGTCTGTGGCACTGCTCAGGTGTTATGAGAGCCCATGTTGCTCTGATAGTGGCCTTCACCTCTTCTGAATTGTTTAGTCTGGCGTATTGCATCTTCCTCTTCACAATACCCCATTGATTTTCTATGGGGTTAAGGTCAGGCGAGTTTGCTGGCCAATCAAGAACAGGGATACCATGGTCCTTAAACCAGGTACTGGTAAGCTTTGGCACTGTGTGCAGGTGCCAGGTCCTGTTGGAAAATGAAATATGCATCTCTATAAAGTTCGTCAGCAACAGGAAGCATGAAGTGCTCTAAAACTTCCTGGTAGACGGCTGCGTTGACCTTGGACCTCAGAAAACACAATGGACCAATACCAGCAGATGACATGGCACCCCAAACCATCACTGACTGTGGAAACTTTACACTGGACCTCACGCAATGTGGATTCTGTGCCTCTCCTCTCTTCCTCCAGACTCTGGGACCTTGATTTCCAAAGGAAATGCAAAATTTACTTTCATCAGAGAACATAACTTTGGACCACTCAGCAGCAGTCCAGAGGCGAGACGCTTCTGACACTGTCTCTTGTTCAAGAGTGGCTTGACACAAGGAATGCGACAGCTGAAACCCATGTCTTGCATACGTCTGTGTGTGGTGGTTCTTGAAGCACTGACTCCAGCTGCAGTCCACTCTTTGTGAATCTCCCCCACATTTTTGAATGGGTTTTGTTTCCCAATCCTCTCCAGGGTGCGGTTATCCCTATTGCTTGTCCACTTTTTTCTACCACATCTTGTCCTTCCCTTCGCCTCTCTATTAATGTGCTTGGACACAGAGCTCTGTGAACAGCCAGCCTCTTTAGCAATGACCTTTTGTGTCTTGCCCTCCTTGTGCAAGGTGTCAATGGTCGCCTTTTGGACAACTGTCAAGTCAGCAGTCTTCCTCATGATTGTGTAGCCTACAGAACTAGACTGAGAGACCATTTAAAGGCTTTTGCAGGTGTTTTGAGTTAAGTAGCTGATTAGAGTGTGGCACCAGGTGTCTTCAATATTGAACCTTTTCACAATATTCTAATTTTCCGAGATACTGAATTTAGGACTTTCATTAGTTGTCAGTTATAATCATCAACATTAAAAGAAATAAACATCTGAAATACATCAGTCTGTGTGTAATGGATGAATCTAATATACAAGTTTCCCTTTTTGAATGGAATTACTGAAATAAATCAACTTTGTCATGATATTCTAATTTTATGACCAGCACGTGTAGAGATTATATATTATATATATATATATATATATATATATATATATATATATATATATATATATATAATAAAAAATGAAAATGAAAAATGGGTTTCTGTCCCAAACATTAAATCATTAAAAGAAAAAACAAAAAAGTGCAAGATCTGATGAAAAAGAAAATCAGTTTTGGAACATGCCATGGAATTAAATTACAGGTTTAATTAACAAAAAGAGACGGCTTCTAATTAAGAAAATGGTTGGAGTTTGACGGCCCTACTTAGCTGGTTATCTGTTTTCAGACTTCAAATCTCATTTTTGTTTGCCTGCAATTAAAGAAAAAAGTAGCAATTCAGAGGATCGTGTTTTAAAAAGCAGGCCAATTAAATTCAGGGAAAAGAAGTCAATGAATAGCAGAGCTTGGTTACTGATTAAGAATGTGGCAGGAAGGAAAAATCTAAAGTTACTGTGGGCCTCCAGGGGTGTTGTAGCTGGACACCCCAGCATACAAAATGGTATATTAGTTGAGGCAATAGACAAACTGACACTATAACTTAATACAGGTAATTAAAAAAAAAAAAAAAAAACGTAGGAAATAAAAGATAGAAATAGGGTGTACTAATGTCATTGAAGTCACTTAATCTAGTGATCTGCCCTCACTGACGTAGCAAAATGAGAACAGGAATAAATTGCGTACATAAACAAAAAATCCAATGACCAGCAAGGCGAGTTTTTAAGAACCCTGCAGTCAACTATTTCCATTTGTATGACAGTGAATGATATTAGTATTTCCTCTGTTGGTGATTTTTATTGGCTCTATTTTTTTATTCTATTTAAAATTTCCTTTATTAGGTAATATTGCTGGTTATGTTACACATACCTGTATGTTAATATATGTCATCTATTGCAATGAAAAAGGTAGTGCATTTTCTTAGCACAGACAATATAATGCCTTAAAATGGTTGTGACAAGAATGACACCCTTGACTGAGCGCGTCAGGAGTGACAATACAGGGGCCATAACTACAGTGACACTTATTTCAATTAGATGATGCTTACGCACTCAGATTTAAAGCGCTTGACCAATAGTTCACCATTTATCAAGGACCAGGCCAGCTATTTCCTATTCCTGTACATTATGTTCGTAATGAATCTGCCAAAAATCACAGCTAACACAAAACTTAGTCAAAACACAGCACAAAATTAAAACGTACCTACAACTGTATTTGAAATAACGCAACACCATTTATCACTTGACAGGATGCCATCCAAAAGATTAAGACAAATGCATCACATTAGGAATTCTAAACATCTAATGCTGCAGACCAGAAATGAACCAACTGTGACTTTTATGGACACACTTCCTTTCTTTCTCTTTCCTTTCTTCCTTACTTTCTTCCTTCCTTCTCAGGCAGACAGACAGACCCATTTGAATTCACACTCCGATTACAGAACATGCCACAAGTGTCACTTGGATGATTCAAAACTGGAGTCTTAGCAGGTTTTTCAAGCATTTTTTTAAAAAATGTAATACTTGTATCATGGCACAGTCTAATGAAATTTGGAGGGTGTTAAGTCTAAACAGAAACATCTGTTTGGCAGAATACTGAATATTGTACATACAATGTGTTCAAATTACCAAATACTTGATTTTCTGCCATTACAAAAAAAATCCGGGCGGTTCATATAACTATGACTTTCATTATATTGTGCAGGCAATGACAGATGTGGGTTGTTGAATTATCGTGGAAACTGCTATTCTTTTCACACGGACCCTAAACTTTAGGTTGTTTGTTATGTGGGAGTATGAACTCCAGAATGTAGCATTACATAACATCTTCTGACAGGGAGATTAGCAGTGCAGACAAAGTGTTCATTTATTCAATACTAGCCGAAGTACCCGTCCTTGCTCAGGTATATTTGTAGAATGTGTTAAGGAAAGAAAGCAAAGGTTTCTGTGTTTTTATTAAAGGGTGACCTTGTTGTATTGCTAGCTGTCCCATCAGTCTTCCATACTGCCTCTCTGTCAATGTCTCTGCTCTTTCTGGGTCTGACGATTCCAGAATTGTGTCAAGTCCTTGGCTGGGCTGTAACCATGAATGCTATCATGTCTGACTCGTCCTCCAACTTCAAGGTGTACAATTTGTAGTGCTTAAATTATGAAATAAAGAAGACAAAGCAGGAGTTATTTGGATTGTGCTGCACTTCCACTCTGAATGAAGCCTCACCCAACACCCTCCTTGCAAAAGTATGCGATACTCCTTTTTATATTACAACAGATAGAAGCAGTACGTGGCATTGCCCGGGTAAGTAATGTTAAGCTCGGATGTGCTGTCTGCTGCTCTGTCTTTAGTCTGTTCAAATGTTTCACTTGCTGTGAGCTAGCAGATGGCACCAGTGTACGGACTGTAGCACACTCGGGTTGGCATTGAGGCGACTACTGGGACCCCCCAAGGTTAAACTTGTGTGTTCCAAAGTAACCTAACTTGTCTGCATGGTTCTAGAGAGCACCTATGCCAAATCTGGTCCAAATCTGTCAAAGGATGTAGGACTGCAGAGGGAACATACAGACAGAACATTCTATTTTATATGGTAGAGTAGTCACATTGCCCTGCACTGCCTGAGCGTATTTGTAGAATGTGTTAAGGAAAGAAAGCAAAGGTTTTCCAATGTTATTGCTGGCAGTCCTATCTGCCATCCACACTGCACCTCTATCAATGTCTCTGTTCTAGTGAATTTGTTCCTTCTGGATCTGATGGGATTCTAGAATAGCATTATGTCCATGCTGGGTTTTGCCCATGAATGCTGTCATGTCTGACTCTTCCTCTTAATTCAAGGTGGTGCGCTACACGCCAGCCAATTCACGTCTCTGACGCGCACGTTTTGAAGAGGGGGGCTGAACACACCCCAAGGAGACGCGGTTGCTCCTTCAAAACCCCCTCTTAAACGGTGACACAATAGGAAACAAATAGTTTTTTTTTTACCTCCTCTTTGCTCGATCAGCTGCTGGCTTGCTGTTGCTGCTGCCATGGCACATGATCTGCATCTCGTGCAGCACACTTCTGTCACATCTCCGATGTCCATATATTCAATCTCTTTTAGCTTTTACCTTTTCATTAATATCACATTAAATTTTGATTCCATTTTGGAATTACATCGTGACAACGCAACGTATAACTGTCTGTGAGTGAATATTGTTTCTCTCTCTCTACAAGAAATGTGTTTGACAATAGCATTGACACAAATGAGAAATGATTTCTCTCGCGGGATTTCACTTTCTCCTCCCACATTCCAAAGACATGCAGGTTAGGTGGATTGGCGATTCTAAATTGGCCCTAATGTGTGCTTGGTGTGTGGGTGTGTTCGTGCGTGTCCTGCGGTGGGTTGGCACCCTGCCCAGGATTGTTTCCTGCCTTGTGCCCTGTGTTGGCTCCAGCAGACCCCCGTGACCCTGTGTTCGGATTCAGCGGGTTGGAAAATGGATGGATGGATGGATGGATTTCACTTTCACCAAACAACAAATCTTTTAAATTCTCGCGGATACACGGAGTAATCATTTTCCATTTGTTTGCGCTAATGCGATCTTTACTATCCTTTTTTGAGACTTTCAAATTTTCGTACTTCCACTATCTCTAACCTGCTCTGCATGCAACGTTTTTGGAATTTTAATTCTCACGGATACACCTCTTCATTGGGAAGAAGCGCTACTTTTTTTATTCCCTGATGGCAACACGAATTAGACGATCTACAAGTCCCCAACTTAAAGTTTAAATCTGATCAATACATTTGATCTCTTTTTGCTGTTCTGTTATTTCACCAAGTAATAATTCTTTTTGTTTAAGCTAAGGCAATCTTTACTATACTTTTCTTTTTTTTTTTTTTTTTTTTTTGAGACTTTCGAATTTTCATACTTACATTATCTCTAACCTGCTTTGCATGTGTACCACACCAACGTTCTTTAATTCTTTACGACGTTCTACTTTGTCATCTACTCTTTGTTTTATATCTGGCCCCGGGCGTGGTAAAATCTCTTGGCACAAAGTGTCGTCTCGTGGGACATGAAAGTATCTCTCTGAAAAAGTCACGTCTCGCCCCAGGCTAGAAAGTGTCGTTCTCGTTGCAGGATTATAATAGAGAGACATTTACCGAGTCTCGTCTCGCAAGTGTCTCTTTTCAGAAAATCATGTCTTTTTTTTTTATAATACAGAGATACAGTAGACAGAAGCAGTACGTGGTATTGGCCGGGTAAGTAACTGTCTGGCTTCAGCCTGTTTGAATGTTTCACTTGTTCTGAGCTAACAGGTGGCACTGTACGACACAAGGGGAGTGGGGAAACAATCCACTGGTTCAAAATTTGGGATCCAAAGTAGTCCAACTTGTCCGTAATATTCTAATATTCCAGACTAGCAGTTCCCAACCTGTGGTCCAGGGGTACGTGGCATACCGGTTGAGGGTACGCGAAAATAATATTGGTGATGGCAGAAAACACCAAAAAAAAAAAAAAAAAAAAGGACAAATGACAAAATCAACTCTGTAATCAAGGAATTGGATTTTTGGGAATCATGTATCAAAAAAGACCAGTGTGAAGTTTTTGTTGAGACACTTCACATTTTCTTATCCGAGAACGAGCTGAAATTGTCAAAAGCAGCAAAAAAGTAGTATAATAGCTAACTTAAAAGGACGTACGGTGTCATTCAGACAGCATTTTCCGAAGAGAAATAGTGAAGATAACTGGATTTTAAAATCCATTCAACGAATTGTTTTGTCAAGAAGCCGAAAACCTATCAGTTTCTGAAAAAGAAAAAAAACTTACTGAACTTTCGACTGATTCTTGTTTACAATCCGATTTCAAAAAAAGAAATGTCATTGAATTCTGGGCAGCAGTGAAAGAAGAGTACCAAGAACTCAGTGATAAAGCAATAAAATATTTATTACCTTTCATGAACACAGAGCTTGTCGAAACAGCATTTTCGTCTTATGCATTGTGGCACGCGGCTGGGGGTGGTACCCAGCCGGGACGCCCAGGAGGACCGGAGGAGGGCTTGCACCTCCTCCAGACCACGAGGGGGAGACCGCCCTGGTTGCTTTGGGGGCCACGGTTACCGACCTTTGAAGCTCAACCCTGTAGGTGCCCTTGGTCACTGCCAGGGGGCGCCTGGATACCTTGGGAGCCCTGGACCTCAGCACTTCTGCCACACCCGGAACTGCTGGGGGGGGAAGAAGAGCAGGGACACCCGGAGTGCTTCCCGGGATGCAGCCGGCACTTCCGCCACACTGAGGCATGTCGGTGGAAGATTGCCGGAAGACACCTGGAGCACATCCGGGTGCTTATAAAAGGGGCTGCCTCCCTTCGTTCAGGGTTGGAGTTGGGCGAGGAGAAGGACAAGGTTTAGAGTAGAGAGAAGGAGGCAGCCTGAAAAAGAGGCATAGTGTGGTGTTGGCCTGGACTTTGGGGGAGTCTGTGGTTTGTGTTGCACATTTGTAAATAGTGGATTGTAAAATAAACGTGTGGTGGAAATTTACCATGTCTTCCTGTCTGTGTCAGAGGCTCGTTCCACAGCATATATAAAGAATAAATAAATATCGTAATAAGCTTGATGCAGCTCCTGATTTGAGGTTACATTGGTCTTCATTTGAATTTGATTTTAAAAAACTCAGATCTATGAAACAAGCTCAAGGATCGCATTAAAATCATTAAGAGCCATGTTGGAAGACTTGAATAATCAAGATGAATAATTGTTATGTACTTTCATCATACGTTAATGTGGGTAAAAATTATTTTAATGCTGTTTTCATTTGTTTTGATTTTATGTTAGGCTGCTATAATAAAAAATTGAAAGAAATTGTAAAATGTAAAATCAAAAATAAAAGCCTATAAATGTCATTAGGTTAATTTGAGTTGTTTGATTATTTAACTAACCTAAGAAAATTAAAAAATGAAGAGAGGTGGTACTCATAAATGAAAAGCCTAATCAAGGGTACGGGAGAGAAAAAAAGGTTGGGAACCTCTGTTCTAGACAGTAGCTAGGCAAAATTTGGTCCACATCAGTCAAAGAGTGTAGGATTGAATATGTGACATACACAAACACAGACATAAAACAGAAGTTCAGGCAGAAATACAATAAAACAAAATTTACAACCTGGATGCTTGTAGCTGAAGCAGTTTTAAATAGTGAATTATATATATATATAGATAGTGACATCTCTAAGTCCATGGCAAGCAAGACGCACGCAAGACCGAGCCCCGCTCACCAACAATTCACTAAGCAGCCGACCATGGCACACGCACTACAGAGCCAACAATTCACGCGAGAGCGAAAGCATTTGCCAAGAATGTTTTCATTAATCAAGAACGAAAGTCGGAGGTTCGAAGAAGATTACATACCGTCGTAGTTCCAACCATAAACGATGCCAACTGGCGATCCAGCAGAGTTATTCCCATGACCAGCCGGGCAGCCATTACTCCCACTGGCATGCCTCCGCATAAAGTTAAACTTAAAATTGGTTCAGTCGTCATGCTTCTCAGAAACCTCATGCCAGCAAGAAGTCTCTGTAAAGGCACTAGACGGACTGTTCTCAGCATTCACTGCAACGTACTGGGGTGTAAAACAATCGCAGCTGCTACTTCATAAACTGTCCATATTCCACGGATTTCCCTGAACCCATCAGATGCAAATTTGCCTTTTACTTTTATACGCAGACAATTTCCTGTTAGATTGGCCTTTGCAATGACAGTTAATACGGCGCAGGGACAAACTTTCAAAACGATATGCCTGTATCTGCCAAACCCAGTTTTCAGTCACAGACAGTTGTATGTTGCCCTCTCCAGAGTTCCATCTTTTCATTTAATTACAGTCGTATCCTCAAACCCACCCCATTTGGACAACTGTGTCTTTCAGGAAGTGTTCACCCATCAATACATAATTATGTGGCGTATGCTACGCCGCGGGTTGGCTAGTACCTGATATATCAGTATGGAAGTTTTGAAAATGCAACAGCACCAGTCTTTTTATTTTTTTATTTTTTTTTAAACAGTATCTGTAGTAAAGAGAAAGTTGGTACTACACTAATGTGTGACTACATACAAGTAGACAAATTATTTTGGAAGGCATGAGAAAAACATGAAGAAAAACTACAAATTATGTTTCACAATGAACACATGCACATATGTCAGAAAGGAAAACAGTAGAGGTCATGTCTGAGAACTCTTTTGTGTTCGTGAAGAAGAATTTGAGCATGCAAGTGCAGGAATCTAGTTATTAAGAAAAAGAAAGCATACACACACATACAAGGCAGAGTTACTGCCACCTTTACTCACATGGAATTAGTTCAGAAGCTAATTTGTGCGCGCATCGAGAGCGAAACTGTAGTATAATTCAAATGAAGCATAAATGGTTTTAACCGATTGTCATGCATTTGTAAGAGGAGATGAAAACATAATAACAAGATTAACTGTTTTTCAATGCTGTCCTACGCAGTCCTGATAATTGAACTTGAGTCTTCACATTTATTCTTTGATTGTTATGAGCGCTTCTACAGGTGTACTTTAGTCTGAGCACCCATCCATTTTGTATACAGTTCAATGTCATGGACGGGACCTTACATGCATAGAAAGTTATGCATATAGGACTGTGGGATGGAGGAAGAGCGGCAGCTCTAACGACAGCTGCAGCAGATAAACATCAATTCAAGACTCAAACAAAGTGGCTATTTGGCTTGTCTACACCAAAGTAAAATTTTATTTAGTGTTTCAGTTCGTTGAAGGATAAGGCACACCTTCCTATTAAGTACAGTGTTAAGAGAAGTGCATAAACATACAGTTACAAGGACAAGCATAACAGCACACTTCATGGATAAATATGAATCTACAGCTAATGTTCATTAGTATAACACAAAGGTAACAGCAAACATGTCAAGATACCCAAATGGTACGTTGAAGAAGGTAATGCTGCCTCACAGCTGCAAATTTACTGATTGCAGGTAAGGACAGCCCAAGTACTTTTGTAATTCTGGATCTGTACACAGGCATAAGAAGTAGAGTCTGATTACTCATGTAAGACATCTGTTTAACAGGAGTTCTGAAATAAAAGTCATTTAAAACTGACATGTTTGATTTCACATAAGGAGGGTTAAAGCTGGGACAAATGTAAAAAACAGTGGCAGAAGTTGAAAATGATGAACATAAACCGCAGCCTGGATCAGACGGGGTCAAATGAGCAAATGAATTTTCACTTAAAGGGTGAACTATAAATCGGTCTATACTGCTAAGTCTGAAACTTGAAAATTCTCAACAAAAGTCCTTCCTTAAAATACAGAGTGCCTCCTTTATTTCTTAAATACTTGTAGAAATGTTCTGCAACCCTTGGCTTACATGCCGACTGTATCCAATACACATTCGTGTGATGCATGCATGGCACAACACTGCATCAAGAAAAATGCACTTGGGTGCAAAATGCAGAACAGAAAGCTTTCAAGATACCAAAATTGTAAGAATCTAAACAAAAAGATAGAAATAACTTTCAATTAAAAACAAAAAAAAAAACACCACAATACATTTAACTCACCAAGGATCTTAATAGGATGCGATGCACCATCTGGTAAAATTTGACATAATTTACAAAGAGTACTAAACTCCTTAACCACAGATGGGGACTTCATAAGAAGGGAGCTTTGTGCATTCACTGGGCTCACATGCAGATAGATGCACTATGTCTGGCTGCAAAACAAGTATGTTGAGCTCCATTACGTTTCCTAGTTCAATATAATTCTGTTTTTCATCTTGTAATTATTTATAAGGCCACCTTTCTCACCTACTGTGCTCCAACACACTAGAGGCTGTTCACTTCAGAAATTTGCTGAAGATAAAATTTGGGAGTAGTCTCCCCTTGACTTTCTCGTATATGGGGATGGATATTTGAGGAGTAAACCGCTAGACAATGATTATATTTTTACATTATGTACATTAAAAAACCATCAAGAACAAATCAAATCAATAACAGTTATTATAAAAGTAAAGTTGAATAAGTCAGACTCTGCAGCTGTGTGAATAAAAAAGTACCACTTGCAGTTAGAAGATATAGCTCAAAAGTTGATAGAAATCTATTTTTTTAACCTAATACTTGTATGCAAAATCTGGTTGACTTACGTGAAAGCATACTCAAGTTATCATGTTTACACACACACACACACACACACACACACACAGATTTTTGCACTTATACAGTAATCCCTCCTCCATCGCGGGGGTTGCGTTCCAGAGCCACCAGCGAAATAAGAAAATCCACGAAGTAGAAACCATATGTTTATATGGTTATTTTTATATTGTCATGCTTGGGTCACAGATTTGCACAGAAACACAGGAGGTTGTAGAGAGACAGGAACGTTGCAAACAAACATTTGTCTCTTTTTCAAAAGTTTAAACTGTGCTCCATGACAAGACAGAGATGACAGTTCCGTCGCACAATTAAAAGAATGCAAACATATCTTCCTCTTCAAAGGAGTGTACGTCACGGGGGAGAGCATGTCACAGAGATAGAGAAAACCAAACAAATCAATAGGGCTGTTTGGCTTTTAAGTATGCGAAGCACCGCGGCACAAAGCTGTTGAAGGTGGCAGCTCACACCCCCTCCGTCAGGAGCAGGGGGAGAGAGAGAGAGAGACAGAGTTTGTTTTTCAATCAAAAATCAATATGTGCCCTTCGAGCTTTTAAGTATGCGAGGCACCGTGCAGCATGTCGTTTCAGGAAGCAGCTGCACAAAAGATAGCAACGTGAAGATAATCTTTCAGCATTTTTAGATGAGTGTCCGTATCGTCTAGGTGTGCGAACATCCCCCCTGCTCAATCCCCCTACGTCAGGATCAGAGAAAGTCAGCGCAAGACAGAGAGAAAAGTAAGCTGGGTAGCCTCTCAGCCATCTGCCAATAGCGTCCCTTGTATGAAATCAACTGGGCAAACCAACTGAGGAAGCATGTACCAGAAATTAAAAGACCCATTGTCCGCAGAAATCCGCGAACCAGCAAAAAATCCGCGATATATATTTAAATATGCTTACATATAAAATCCGCGATGGAGTGAAGCGCGATATAGCGAGGGATTACTGTATAGCGCTTTTCTCACTACTCAAAGCGCTCAGCAATTGCGGTTAAGGGCCTTGCTCAAGGGCCCAACAGAGCAGAGTCCCTATTGGCATTTTCGGGATTCGAACTGGCAACCTTCCGATTGCCAGTGCAGATCCTTAGCTTCAGAGCCACACACAGACATAATTCCAAAAATGGTATTTTTGGACTCAGGGAGGTCTAAAACAGTGAGATTAATCAAAATCGTGAGGTCGAATTTTTGGACAAGTACAATAATTCCACTATACTTCATATACAAGAAAGTAAAAATGAAAGATCCAGCCCAGTTGTGGCAAGGCCAGTAGGTGCCTACTGGGTGAAGATTTGATGCAGTCTTCTCGGTCTAGCCCGGAAGAGACACCATTACCATTTATGGACTGGGTTTTGGTAGGGTGTTGTACCGTGTTAGCCAGTGTCGATGCAATGAGAAGTCAAGCAAACTGACACCTTTTATTGGCTAACTAGAATGATTACAATACGCAAGCTTTCGATGCACTTACAAAAACTACCTAAAGAAGGGGCCAGAGTTGCCTCAAAAGCTTTCATACTGTAATCTTTTTAGTTCAACAATAAAAGGTGTCATTTTGCTTGATTGCCCATTGGGCTGCCGAGTTTAAAGCCATTCTTTAAATAAATAAATAAATAAAAACAGGGACTGTTTAAATTAATTAATTAATTGGAATTAACTAATTCAACAGTTTAGATTAGGGATGCTCCAGACGATCGGCCACCAATCTAAGATCATTCTTTATAAACCACATGCTTAAATCCCACCAAGATTACAAACACCCCATTAACTGTTACAGTAGTGGGTTCCCCATGTCTGCCACACATTGACATTTAAGCCCTATATTGTTTTATGATATTTATGAATGCTAATGCTAGTTTACTTAAATGATAGGTGGGTAAAGACTTAATGGGTATACCATGATTTTAAAACTGTTGTTGCTGTTTAAATACTTTATTGTACTGCAAACAAGACAATATTGTTCACTTCAACAACAGAGGGACTCAAAAGACAGCCATTGAATGGGATCTCTGTTTTTGCTGTGCTATTGATAGTTATCAAATATCATAAAATTTAACTGGTACTGGTATGGAATACAGTACATGGCGACATCCTTACTCCATACCATGTTTACTTTTTTTTTATGACAAAAGGCACATTTTCTGTGCCTTCCTCTTATTTTCAGTTCTGATTTTGTTTTTAGGAACAGCAATATATTAAAAATACATACGCATTTATGGCAGATTCAAATTAAATTATGTAAAGGCAAGAGTCTACAGTCTTCAGACCACTTACCTTTTTACATTTAAATTAAGGATATGCATTGTTTGTGGTTTAAAAAAAAAAAAAAAAAAAAAAAAATCAGAAGGATACATGTAATTGTAACAGTCAAAAACTGGAGGGCGGTGCTGGATTGTTAAGTGTTGGCTTATTTCAACATAAAGCACAGTGCCTTCGCAAAGGTCATGGCCGCCTTCACTTTTTTTCACATTTTGTTTTGTTGCAGCCTTGTGCTAAAATCAGTTCAATTAATTTTCCTCCTACACAAGCAACAATCAAAATCCCTGAATGGCAAAGCAAAAAACAGGAATATCCTATAGAAGTAGGTATTCAGTCCCATTACATGGGCTCAGGGCTGTCCCATTCTGTTGATTATCATTGATGTTGGGAGTCCAACATTTGCTGCTAAAGTTGCCCTTGCCTCTCGCTGGAAACTTCCTTTCCTTCTGGAAGTCTACCTTGTTTTTTTGTTTTTATATAAATATACTTGATCCTCACCACTGACAATTCCAAAGGGATCAATGGGGCATCTGGTTCTTATATTGTCAAAGGAGTGTTGGAATCAACGAAAACATTCTCTCATCAGATTGGATGGCCAGCACAGACTCCACTATGGAAAACCCAGGAGTGGGTAGGTGGCCAGTTGGCCGAGGTCTCCAGCGCTTGCATGCTGTTGTTGAAATTCTCTTTTATGAGTTTAATCCCCACCATCGTCAACTGGCTGTAGTTCAATAAATTAATGGACATATATTGTTGGTTTCAATTTAGGTTTAATCAGCTTCTACTTTGTTCTTTGTGCGTTTTAACAAATCTGCATTTATATGTACACCAGTTCCGTACTTAGTAATTAGTATTGTCCATACTTGTACATATTCATCCATCCATTATCCAACCTGCTATATCCTAACTACAGGGTCACGGGGGTCTGCTGGAGCCAATCCCAGCCAACACAGGGCGCAAGGCAGGAAACAAATCCCAGGCAGGGCACCAGCCCACCGCAGTACTTGTACATATTTTGATTTATTTTAATTAAATTTATATAGCATTTTTCTCACTACACAACATTTTAATGGAGAATTGTTCACAGCTCAACATGCCTACAAAGAGTGAAGTTGTACACTGTATATTGATAAATGGAGTGCTACAGTACACATGTGCCCTGGTCCTGGCCACAGCCCTAATCCTTACCCTTGCTCTGTTGTTCACTCGCTTCCTGGTCCACAAGGGCTCCTTTACTTTCTTTGATGTTTTATTTCAGTCTGAATATGGCAGGGTTGGGTTGCGTTAAGGGTTGATGTGGTGGTTATTGTGGTGATGATAGCCAAGCATTAGATTTTATTTAATTCTTGTTAAATTCGTGTTTCTCTTTAAAGATTTTGTATTGTAATAAAAATTTAATCACCAAAAAAAAAAAATCACGCGTATAACAATCTTCTTCCTCTCCATCTTTTCCCACTTCTATCTGGGGTTGACGTGCCTGATCAACCTTCTCCAAATAGCTCAGTCCCTCACCTCCTTGCCTTTTCCTTCAGATCATCTTTTAAATTTATCCATCCACCTCCACTTCCCCCCGCCACTGTCTCTTCCTCCGTACTTCCATTCCCATCATTCCTCTCCCCCCATCTTCACATGTCCATACCACTTCAACCTACATTCCTGTACTTTTAGATATCCCTCACAGTTTGTTGCACCTCTGTAACTCCACACATTCATTTCAACATTAATTTCCACCACATGCCAACTTCTTCACCTGTGCTTCCTTTACTGTCCATGTCTCAGTTCCATACATCACTGCTGGTCTTGCCACAGTCTGAAAAAGCTTACCTTTAACTTTGCTTTAATTCCTAAATCACATAGTACTACTGGTGATACCTTCCTCAATTGTTCGATCCACACTCCACTCTATGGGCTATCTACAACTAGTTTTCCATCTTAGGCTACCACTGATCCTAGATATTTAAATGTATTCACTCTCTTTAGTTCTCTCCCTGCAGGCTAATGTCTGAATCCTGATCATTATAAAACTTCAATTATTCTGCCTTCTTCCTGTTTATTTTCAGCCCTCCAACTTCCAAAGCCCTTTCCCAATTTTCCAACTTCCTCTTTTCTGGTGCTACACAACACAATGTCTTCAGCACAAAGCCTTCTCAGGGGGATTGGTCTTCTATCCCATGACTCAAGACTTCCATAGCCATATCAACTAGATAAGGACTTCAAGAAGATCCCTGGTGTAGACCTGCTTGGACAGTGATCTTGTCTATTACCGTTTTTAACCCGAGTCTACACAATCCCCACATACTTCTCTGTTTTCCTTTCTCACTCCTCCACCTCCAGTCCTCCTAACACGGCACCTTCCTAGAATCAGTCAGTCATGTTCTAATTTGCTTAGTCCTGAACTGGGTCATGGGGGTCTGCTGGGACCCATCCCAGCTGGCATAAACAGCAAGGCAGGAACAAACCCTGGACAGAGCGCCAGTCCACACTATGGCCAATTTAGGACCGTAAAATCATCTAACCTGCATATCTTTGGACTGTGGGAGGAAACCAGAGCATGGAGAGAATATGCAACCTCTATGTAGGGAAGACCCGGGATGCTAACCCTGGTCTCCTTATTGAGAGGCACCAGCACTACCACTGCGCCATCCTAAAACACTACATGCAATACTTTGTTTTTCTCAATACTTCTCTATGAGCCGTCTCAATGGAAAGACTGCATCACTTTTTCCACTGCCTGCCATAAAACCAAACCGCCAGTACCCTTATCCTAAACCTTCTCTCTTTAGTAAATTTCCTGACTTTTCATTGTGTGTGACATCAGCCTTATTCTTCTACACTGATGGATTAAAGGCCAGAAGTCCACATGACCATCATCATCAAGTTCTTCTATGTGAAGCCTGAATACAATGAGGACTGATTGAGATCACTTATGTTAGGTAGAATGCCTAGAGGGGGGTGGTCTCGTGGCCTTGGAACCCCTGCAGATTTTATTTTTTTTTCCTCCAGCTGTCTGGAGTTTTTTTTTTGTTTTTTCTGTCCTCCCTGGCCATCGAACCTTACACTTATTCCATGTTAATTAGTATTGCCAAATTGTACTTTTATATAATGGTCTTTTTTTCTTTTTCTTCATCCTGTAAAAACACTTTGAGCTCCATCAAGTCAAGTTGGGGAGCATGCACTGGTCCAGCCACTCGGGTCCCCAACAATGAGGATCTTACGAGCCGGATCACCCTCAGGGAAACACGCCACATGGCCATAGTGCCATAACTGCCGCTCCCTCACAATGCAGGTAATGTGCCTCATTCGAGACTCCATGAGTAACACAAAGTCAAACCAACGGTACCCAAGGATTTTCCGGAGAGACACAGTACCAAAGGAGTCCAGCCTTCGTCTCAGGTCACTGGATAGCATCCATGTCTCGCAACTATATAGCAAGACAAGAAGCACCGGGACTCTAATGACTTGGACCTTTGTTCTTCTGCATAGATCTCGGGAGCACCACACACCCCTTTACAGCAACCTCATGACCCCCCATGCTCTCCCAATACGTCTACTGGCTTCATAGGAAGAGTCACCAGGGACATGAATGTCACTGCCACGGAAAGTAAACCTCTCGACAAGGTCGACACTCTCTCCGCAGACAGACACACTGCACACAGTGTGTACACAGCACAACTCAAATCTTGAGCTACATCATTTGTTTGAAAATGTGCTATATAAATAAATATTGTTTTTGTTCTATAGTTTCCACAATCCTGAATATTGCCCTTCTCCTTCAATCCTCCAATCCTCTGGCATTCTCTCCTGTTCACAGATCTTCTACATTTGATCCCAAAACACATCTACTCCCTCTTCTCCTAAACTCTTCCATATGTCTACTGTTATTTCATCCATTCTTGTTGCATTTCCATTTTCATTCTTTTCAATGTCTCCTTTACTTCCTTCCTCTTTATTCTTGATACTGGCCCTTCATTTGGGACTCCAACCTCAAATACCACCCTTGGTTTTTCTTCATTTAACAGCTGTCACAAACATGCGCATGGGAGCCAGCCACAGGGACCAAAAGATGGGAATTCCATGCCCAGCCAGGGGGTGGTGGGGTGCATTCAACCCTCTTATTTTGTCCCCGCACACCAGACACGGGAAATTCCACCTGAAGACAAAGACGCCACTTCCTGTCCCGGCTCCAAGGACTACATCACTTCCGCAAACCTCCCTATAAAACCCCACTCCCTTCCTCTGTTGATCAGTTCTGTTTTGGACTCCGTTCTGTACATTATTGTGCTGAATATTCTGCATATTTTGCAGCCAAGGTCAAGTACATGGGTGGCTGCCCCAAGCTTTTCAAACTTTTCTATTTCTTGATCCTATCATGCTCACTTAAGACCCCACCTTGCTCATCTTTCATGTGCTTTATCGGACTACAATCCTTTTCCAGTTTTCGCCATTCTAAAAATAATTCTCCTTCTTTTGCCTCCAATTTTTCATTCAGCTCCTCCAAAGCTTGTCAATGTCAATTTATTTATATAGCACATTTACGTAAAACAACCTGACGTGGGTTGGCGCCCTGCCCAGGATTGGTTCCTGCCTTGCCTTGTGTTGGCTGGGATTGGCTCCAGTGGCCCCCGTGACCCTGTGTTCGGATTCAGCGGGTTAGAAAATGGATGGATTTAAAACAACATAGGAATGCTGTGGCCAAAGTGCTTTACAATAAAGAAGAAAAAACATATAACATAAATAACATGAATAGAAAATATAATAAATGCACATAAATAAAATAAAAATAATAAATAGATGTAAGATTGAAACCATCAGTATTACTGAAGGTCACGGAAAGCAAGTGAATAGAAATGAGTCTTTAATCTCGTTTTGAATTGTAGACGACTCCTTTATGTGATGAGGTAAAGAGTTCCACAGGCGAGGAGCAAGCTGCCAACGCCCTGTCTGACTCCCTAAGTTGTACACTTGGTACGAGGGACAACAAGAGACAACAGACCAGGAAGATCTAAGCACTCTAGTTGGCTGGTATAAAGCACACAATTCAGATAAATAGGCAGGAGCAAGCCCATGTAAAGATTTAAAAACTAGCAACAAGATTTTAAAAATCAATTCGAAAACTGACAGGCAGCCAGTGTAAAGAAGCTAATATTGGAGAAACAGAATCAGACTTTCTTGCCCCAACCAGAAAGCGAGCGGCAGCATTCTGGACCAACTGCAACCTGCGTTTCAGGGATTTGTTCATCCCAGAATACAGCGAGTTGCAGTAATCAAGACGAGAAAAGATAAAAGCAGGAGTAGCTTTCTCAAGATCCCTAGAAGATGAAAGGCCTGATCTTACCTAAAAGACAAAACTGGAAAAAGCAACTCTTGACTACAGAATTAATCTGTTTCTCAAAAGAGAGGTTACTGTCAAAGATAACACCAAGATTGCGTACTTGAGGTTTGCAAAAGACAGAGAAAGAGCCAAGAAGTCCAAGACCAATTTGGGCTTTAGCTGATGGACCCACTATAAGCACCTCCGTTTTACTATGATTCAGATTAGTGCTGGGCGGTATACCGGTTCTTACCAAAAACCGTTTATTTTTTTTTTATTATATGGATTTTTCTTATACCGGAACACCGGTTTAAATAGCCTAAACAATGTGGCGCAGCGGGAAACTGTTTAAGGGAGGACCTTTTTCACTGCTGCACCGCTAAACGGATACAATGTAGTACATGCGTTAGTGGTGGTATTGAGCGGTGAAAATGGACAGAGAAAATTCCTAAACGGAAGCTGTAGCAGACGATATATTGAATATGATGACACAGAAGACCTTTTGACAAAAAAAAAGGTGCTGTGTCTGTTGTCTGAAGATACTTTGGTTTTAAAATGTCGGATGTGGACCATTATGTTCAAATGTGTGAATACTGTTTCTATACTACTGGATAATAGGATAATACTGCAAGCTAAGTTGTACTTGTTTTATTTATTTATTTTCAATACTGTGTAATGTATCTGGTTATTGTGGAATAGTGTGACAATGCCGGTCCCCTACAGACTCCCTCTTCCCACATGGGAGTCTGTTGAACTGACACCGTCGATAGTTATGACCGAGATGAGTGGAGAAATCTCATTGAAGCCAGGGGATGGTGGAAAGTGCTGAAGTGCTTTTGTTAAAAACAGTCAAAAGTAAAACCAAAGTTCAGAAAAATACAGTACCTAAATAAATAGCAAATCATAAAACCAGTGAAACGGAGATTAAATCCATAATAACAAAATCCATTAAAATAAGAGGTTAAAATGCAGTCTCTCTCCTCGCCCGATCGCAGCACACCACCTTCTGTCTCCACGGCTCACCCTTCACTGGCATTGCAGACGGAGCCTCTGCAGCATGGACTACTTTCTGCCAACCCCTCTCTTGGTTGCCGCCACACTACGCAGCCAGACCGTCCGAGGTCGGCACACCTCCCTTTTTCCTTCGCGCTCACTCAGTCGTTCCTCAGATCCATTGGGAGGTCTTACATTTCACTCGCCCCACTCTACACACTTAGTCAGTGGGGTGAACCAGCCCCTAGATCGCATCAGCCTGCGCTCCCTCACGGAGCCGCAGGTCATGCTGCCTTCACCTTCCTGGTGTCTGGATCGTCTCCCATGACTGCCTTTTCCCTTCTTTAACCTCCTTGTGTTCTCTCTTCTTTTTTCCTTCCCCCATCCTGCCAGCCCATAAATACAAGTCTCCATGGGCGCAGTGCCTTATTTAAGTCGATCAAGCAATAGAGAACAATCGGGTGCGACTCACCCCAATCACTTCATCAACTCCCTCTCGTGTTTGTGCAATCACGGCCACTGCGAACTGGATTTATAAACTGACCGTGGACCCACTATACCACAAATAGTATTATAAATGCAAGTTGCAGTTTTGTTATTTATGTATACGGCTTAGTTTGAAGCAAAGTCCATATTAATGCAATTTGCCTTAATGACGGTTCAGTTGGTAAAGATGTCATCACCAAGTTGCACTTGTTTTATTTTATTTTGGTGAATACTGTGTAATGTACCTGGGCTTGAAGTTTTGAAGTAATAATACTGGAAGTTGCACTATTATTTATTTTATTGTTATTGTTTATTAGTTTAAATATTATGCAGTTTAATCATGGTAAAGTTGTTTAAAATGTCACTTTAACATGTCAGTGGACAGAGATTGTTAACATTAACAGAAAGTCTAGGTGTTTTTCAAAAAATATTTACTATTTATTCCTTTTCTAAGACATCTTCAGTGCAATACAACTTTTGACAAGCACCTCCAGATATTTTACTAAGTCTAAATGCCTCTTTGGATGGTTGACAATATGTTGTCAAATTTTTAGTTTAAGTTGTTGGCAAAATTTGTTCAATAAAAAAGGATCTATATTTTGACTGCAACTATCATGCAATGTGATTCCTTCTCTTCATTAATGTCCCCCTCCTTGAAAACTATCACTTTATGGGGCCATGCAAACCTGTATTGGCACTTGCGTGCACATTAAAATGTTTTTTTGTACAATTCTCATGACAGTGGAATAGGTTATTCTTAGTTATTACTTAGCAGTAATTGCAGTGAAAAATGTGGCTAACTCATGTATGGGGAAAAAAATACAGTGAAACTGATACAATTTTGAAAAATACCGTGATAAAGAATTGTGGTCATACCGCCCAGCACTAATTCAGATCGAGAAAATTATTAGCCATCCAGGATCTTAGTTCAAAAAGACACTTGTGCAGTTGATTCACTGCAGAGTTGTAGACGGGAGTATAAACCTGTGTATCATCAGCACAGCAGTGAAAAGAATCGTTAAATTTCCTAAAAATAGCTCCAATAGGGTGAAGGTACTGTATATAGTGAATAAAATAGGACCGAAAATGGATCCCTAAGGAACGCCACATTTAAGAGGAGCAGTAGACGAAAAAGTTTGTGTCTTGACTCCTGCCACTGCCTTCTTGCCTCTCTGTTTGTAATCTGAATGCTTTAAAGTCTCAATGAATCTGAGACAAGCTGACAAGAAAGCTAGAAGACAAGCAGTTAAGTCTACATCAAAATAAATGGAGAAAAAAAATAAAATGAGGCTTTGGAAAGTTCTATTCAAAGTACAGATTTATGCCTAACTTAGATTAGAACGGAGTGGTTCATTAACAAAATGACACAAACATCAATGAGTTGAAAGACCTCCACAGGAGGAGTGGTCAAAATTCCTAAACAGGGCAGTGAGTGGCTAATTAATAACAAGAGGAAACATCTTGGAAATGAAGTGTAAATCCTTACCAAGTCTGACGGAATAACTACCATGTAAGTTATACTGTATCTGATTGAGTAAATAGAATGGATCTGGGGAAAATACTTATTTTGGTTCAAGTTTTGAAAATGTTCCCTATTTTAAAGAAAATCAGATAGAAGGCAGATATTTCTTCACATTACTGTAAATCACTTCCTCCACCGGAAGATTGCTCCCCTCTGTGATTTGAACTTGTAACCTCATATATCTCATGCCTTTCGCAGATGGAATAAGTGAACTTAGCGCTCTTGCTGCTTACTGGCCCCTCTCTAAGCTGAACAAATTACGTTCATATTTAAACGCTTAGTGATTCTTGTTTTGGAAAATATCCCGCATTGGTAGTAGACACTTCAACTTTTCAGAGCATACACTTTGCTTTTTCAACAAAAGGCTTCATTTAGTGCACTTCACTTAACCATCCAGTACACGGTCATAAGACAGAAAGGCAAAACTGATGAAATGTTGCATCTTAATTTTTTTATAAACATCGAAATAAACTTTTCCTGTATTATCTTCAAAAAGATGCACACTGACACCCGGATTTACCAACTACATTAATTAAACGATTACGCCATTAGTAGGTAGTGAGAAGTCAAGCAAAATGACTCCTTTAATTGGCTAACTAAAAAGATTACAATATGCACGCTTTCGTGATTACATCTTGCCTGAAGAAGCAGCCTGAGTTGCCTCGAAAGCTTGCATATTGTAATCTTTTTAGTTAGTTTAGTTGCTTGACTTCTCACTACATCCAAAATGGCTAGCATGGTACAACACCCTAGTACTACAGGCATTAGTAGGTTAAATGAGCAGAAAAGTTCAACAGAACTGTGCATGCCAGGCAAACAATACTGCAGCCAAGTGATTATGTTAGGTAGAATGCCTAGAGGGGGCTGGGTGGTCTCGTGGCCTCAGAACCCCTGCAGATTTTATTTGTACCTTCCACCTGTACAACTTTAAATTTTGAGCAGCTGAAAATTACTGATGTTGACTTAATGCTGAGAACAATGTATTTACAATACAATTTATTTTTAAATAGCTCAAAATCACACAAGGAGTGTCGTAATGGGCTTTAACAGGCCCTGCCTTCTGACAGCACCCCCAGCCTTGACTCTCTAAGACGACAACGAAAAACTCCCCCCCCACCCCAAAAAAAGGGGGGGGGGGGTAAATACAATACAATACACAGAACAGGACACAAGTAATCCTCAATATAATAATGCCATAGAAATATTACAAGTGCAGAGCAGAATTCAACAGTAGATGATATTCCAGAATAGGATTTGGATTTCTTGCATAGCCCAAAAATTACACATGAAATGCCTAAATGAGCAGTTTGTTTGACAGCACCCCAACCCTCGCCTCCCTAAGACAACAAGAAAAAACCATTGTAGGGAACAAAATTGAAGAAATCTTGGGAAAGGGGATTCAGAGAGAGACCCCCCTTCCTGGTAGGTTGGTCATGTAATGGCTGTCAACAAAAGGGATAAATACAACACACAAATAGACCACAGAGTAATCCACTTTACAGAGCTAGATGGCCAATCTCTCATTAACACAACAGTATAAACTACAAGGCAAAACACAAGAATATATGTTACCACTCACTAAATACAGAACTGTCACATATGAGAATACATATTTGTTCAAACACATCACAAAGCAGAAACTTCTTTTGACTGTTCCCATTTGGGGTTGCCACAGCGGGTCATCTTCTTCCATATCTTTCTGTCCTCTGTATCTTGTTCTGTTACACCCATCACTTGCATGTCCTCTCTCATCACATCCATAAACCTGCTCTTAGAGCTTCGTCTTCTCCTCTTCTCTGGCAGCTCTATCCTTAGCACCATTCTCCAAATATACCCCTCATCTCTCCTCTGCTCATGTCCAAACCAATGCAATCTCGCCTCTCTGACTTTGTCTCCCAACCGTCCAACTTGAGCTGACCCACTAATGTCCTCATTTCTGATCCTGTCCATCCACGTCACACCCAGTGTAAATCTTGGCATCTTTAACTCTGCCACCTCCAGTTCTGTCTCCTGCTTTCTGGTCAGTGCCACCGTATCCAACCCATATAACACAGCTGGTCTCACTATCAACATAAATGGAAAAACAACAATGTCTGCCCATCAGCTAATCATAGAACCACAGCCTGACTGGAGGAAAGACGTCAGACAAGCAGGACACAGTCGAAGTCATGGGGACTACGGCCAACTATCCCCCATTGGCCTTTCTAGAACAGAGTTAGTGCAGGGCCGGCCGATCTGATAATAGGACCCTTCTACCCCAGGATTCCAGTGCTCCTTTATCCGAGATGAAGCAGTAGTCACGGGTTACACACACACACACACACATTCCTATCAACCTCACTAAACAGTTTTTAGTGACCAGTGGCCCAGTTCAACAGCCATGGACACAGTGAGAGGGACTTTAAAGTCACGGTGCTTATGGGCAACTTCAAAACACAGCAAGAGAGAACAGAATGGGAAGTTAAACTCATGCTAAAATTTAACACATTACAATATGGATTGAATAGAGACAAGAGTTTTATAGCCAGATATGAGGATTGTTTACATCTCTCAGAATGACAGACAACCTGACTACAGATCCACATTGTATTGAAAAACTCATTACAAACTTCAAAAGACTTTGTTGGACAGTTATCTTATCCAGAGATCTTGACCATACATTGTTCTTTTCTCTCTTGTTAAATTAACCCTAGCCTGAATGAATCTATTAATTTTTTACATACAAAATCTCTCATTTAAAGATTTACCAATGTTGTTTCTTGTCCTAGAGTGTGTATATAAACATAGGGAACTCGAGTCTCTGTATTACGTCTCGCCTGAAGAAGGGGCCTGAGTTGCCTCAAAAGCTTGCATATTGTACTCTTTTTAGTTAGCCAATAAAAGGGGTCATTTTGCTTGGCTTTTCTCTGCATTCATAATGGCTAACACGGTACAACACCCTAGTGACCAAACACTAAAGATAGAGCTGTGATTTCATTACACAATACAGGGGGGGGGGGCAAAAGTAGGTTTACAGTTGAGAGAACGCGACAATTTGAGCACTTACGAGATTGTATCTAAGTACATTGTGCTATTGTGACATTCTTCTGAGTTAATAAAGCTATTGTAATCATCATAACCTGCATGTTGCTTTCCATACGAACAACTGTAATATGTATGTGTCAGTGGCTTGTGAAAAGTGTTAATTTATGGTTTGTACACTGCACATATAATACTCAATTAAATCCAATTCTGAATCCTGCCATGAACACCCTCATCAGACTGACAGAACTGGCCCTTCCCCTCAATGTTTTCTCTTTTCATAATTTTTGATCAGCAAGGGCAGTGAGGTTGAAATGGATACTGGAATGGGACCAAGCTATGCCAATACTTTAATTAAATGAAATGATTATGTATTTACTCTAGTTATAACAAAGAAAATGACAGCGCATACCAAAGAAAACGCGCTTGCATGAATTACAGTATGTATAGCGGTAACATCGGTATTTTACATTCTAGCACCGCGGGAGACATAGCAGTACAGGACTGTACAGTAGACAAGTTTACCTTTACATCCTGTTTTTAGGTAATGTATTAAGGTAATTTTTTAGATAATGTTATTAATGTATTAAGCTGAGTTTGCAACGAAGTTGAAGTGCTTTGGGGGGCATACTGTATTTAGGGTTGAAACTATAAATATAGGCATTTAAAAGGCATTTTTTAACCACATCCAAAAGTCACGTTTTTTCACAATTCGCAGGTGCTCTAGGAATGTAACCCCCACGAATTTTGGGGGTGTACTGTAATTAACTCAATTAACCAATTTAGACACTCAGTATTTCTAAATGAGTTCAAATGGTTCAGCATATCCTGGTTTTCATTGAACAATTCAATAAACTGAGAGAAAAAAGTAAATTATTTCTAAAAAAAAATGTAAGCACTACCTGTATTTTATACAGAAAATACAATAGATCTTAATGAATAATCTGGGGAACTACCCCCTTTAAAATAATTAGTACTGTCAACTGACATTATGCTTAATATCTAAACATTTGTCTCAAACTTTTGATATCTCCTGGTGTTCTTACAGGTCTCAATGGTCCAAACATGCCTTTCATACTACCAGTAGACTGAAATTTATCCAAACACTTTAGAATATTGTGACAAGATGGACTTCCTCCTCACTAAGACGCATTAAAAATGCAGACTTTCCTTGCACCTCTGTTACAGATTTTGGTTCAATGTACGTTTGAAATGGCGAGCACATGACTATGGTGACTGAAACTACTTTCAGCATACAATATATACAGTGGGTATAGAAAAGAATCCCCCCTTTCAAAATATTCAATCAAAATATGAAACAAACATTAAAAGGGGTCTTTGAGAAGACAAATGACAAAGCTAATGGTCATGGCAGACCATATAGAACATGTGGTTTTAAATATGGACGAAGAAGGCCACTTTGAAAGCATCCAAGGGAGTTCAGTTTGGCACCTTATGGCGGTCCAGGTGAGCTCCACCCTTCTCTCATCAACCTTGTGCAACTGGTGGCCCTACACTACACTAAAACCCAATAAAACCAGTAAAACCAACCTGATAAAATGCAATCCAGGCCCCCTTTGTAAAAAAACAGGACATTAAAAGAATACAAACTTTAAAATGACAATAAAACCAATAAATACACTTCCTTAAAAATTCCAAATCCTAAAATGTTCTAGGCTGATGGATCTGTAGAGGATAACCCTGGAAGACCTCTATTTTAAGAAGGAGGCACCAGGGCTCGTGCATTTTTAATAAATAAAATTGTACAATTATTATTATTATGTATTTTAAAGAGTTTATCTGCTGTGAATTTAAACTTATTTTTATCTGAACATGTTCATGGTGGATATTTCAACCTCTTTGAATTTGGATTATTTATTAAAGAAGGTTTTTAAACTGCACTATTTGAACACGGGCATCACGGTGGCGCAGTGGTAGCGCTGTTGCCTCGCAGTAAGGAGACCTGGGTTCACTTCCCGGGTCCTCCCTGTGTGGAGTTTGCATGTTCTCCCCGTGTCTGCATGGGTTTCCTAAGGGTGCTCCGGTTTCCTCCCACAATCCAAAGACATGCAGGTTAGGTGGATTGGCGATTCTAAACTGTCCCTAGTGTGTGCGTGTGCGTGTCCTGCGGTGGGCTGGCGCCCTGCCCGGGATTGGTTCCTGGCTTGCGCCCTGTGTTGGCTGGGATTGACTCCAGCAGACCCCCGTGACCCTGTAGTTAGGATATAGTGGGTTGGATAATGGATGGATGGATGGACTATTTGAACACTGACTGCTTTTTGGGATTGTTTATAATGCAAGCACTTGAACACTTCTGCACCTATCCCTCGCTGCATGTGTGTGTCCTCATTTGCCCAGCTCATTTTGGTACATGACTATCAATGGTTCGGGTTTAAGAGACTCCCAAACACAACAGGGAGCATGGAGCTGACCTGGACCATCACGCACCCATGTATGACCCTTCTCAGGATTAAGTGTGCTTAGGAAATGGTACTGTACGGTACAAAAGTAGTCATTGTATTTGTGTAATCACATCAAACAAATATCCAAAGAACTCACCCCTACAAATTGTTTCTTGTCTTTTTGTGTACTGTTTCACATCCCATAGCTACTGTATATAAAGTAAAACAAGTTTATGAATACAGATTTATACAGCACCCTCCATAATGTTTGGAGCAAAGACACATTGTTCCTTAATTTCCTCCAATGCTCCACAGTAAAAAAAAAAAAAAAAAAGTGCTTAAACTTTTTGAACATCACTCGTAATTTTTAACTCTATTTATTAAGCTAATGTTTCCCAAACTCGGTCTTGAGGTCACACTGTCGCTGCAGGTTTTTGTTCCAACCAGCTTCTGTTTTTAATTGGACTCCTGGGCTAATTAAGTGATGTGTTATTTCCCAAGTTCTGTGTTTTGGGAACAATATAGAAATTAGAAAACTAAGTCTGGTAAATATATATATATATATATTAGACAAAGAGCCTGTTTCGACAATGTAAGATGAAACGGGCACGGGTGGAATAGTAATAAGTATAAGCACCACAAACATGATATAGGTGTATTGAATGAATACGCAATTGAATCAGAATGCGTAATTAGGCCTCGAGCTGTAGTCGAAATCGCCTTTCAGGCCTCTAGAGCTTTAATCAAAGTCGCCTTTCTCTTTGAATTTTTGCGGCCGTAAATCCGCCGCCTGCCACGATGTCGGTCTCGTAAGGTTTTTCGGGCAGCTGCGCAGAAGGCAACTGCGCATTCAGCTTTGGACGTGCGCAGAAGGCGACTGTGCATTCGGCTTTGGATGGACGTGAGTGAGTGAGGAGGCTGGCGAATTAAGATATTAAAATGTACCAAGCAGTTATCAAGGGAATAATGTATTTTTTTCTTTTTAACAATATTTTCATCTTGATTTTCATTCTACTTTTCTAGGTGTTCTAATTGTTTAATTAATCCATTATTTACTAATTAGTGGGTCTGATGCTAAAGTACTTGCAGCCTTTGATTATTCAGTGTTGTTCGCCTGCGTGTCTGCTCTGCACATTTTTAATTGTCACTAATAAGATACAACGAAGTGGTGGCACGGTAGTGCTGCTGCCTCGCAGTAAGGAGACACGTCTGGGTTTGCTTCCTGGGTCCTCCCTGTGTGAAGTTTGCATGTTCTCCCCGTGTCTGTGTGGGTTTCCTCCAGGTGGTCCAGTTTCCTCCCATAGTCCAAAGACATACAGGTTAGGTGCATTGGCGATCCTAAATTGTCCCTAGTGTGTGTGCCCTGTTTGTGTTGGGCTGGCACCCTGCCCAGGGTTTGTTCCTGCCTTGCGCCCTGTGTTGGCTGGGATTGGCACCAGCAGACCCCCGTGACCCTGTGTTAGGATGTAGCAGGTTGGATAATGGATGGAAGATACAACGAAGGGGAAAAACTGCACAGAGAAACAGCAAATAATGAAATCACAAAACAGAGTTAAGTATTTAAATCTATATCAAAAGCAGAAATATTTCTAAAGGTCTTATAAATGCAAAAAATCATGCTGCTGTGCTTTTAAGTATATAGAATAAAAGAAAAATACCAGCTAATTAAATGAGGTCAGTGTTATCAGGTGTCGTCACTGATTAGGAATCTGGCTGGAACAAAAACCTGCAGCCACAGTGGGCCCCCAGGACCAAGGTTGGGAAACACTATTAAGAATTTCAAAAACATAAATTTCTACATAGTCACCTTTGTTTGCTATGCAATTTTCCCAGCGTCGTACCAACTTTTTAATGCCCAATTACTACAGTTTCCAAAGAAAATATAAAAGTGCGGAAACTTTTTGAACGTCCCTTGTACAAATCAAACGATGCAGACTTTCATTTACGGATATTTACGTACATTTTGATTGCACCATGTAAAAACACCACCACCTTTTTCTATATTGTCCCCCCATTTTGGGGCACCATAATGCTCAAGACACAGCAATGGAAGGGACATTAAAACAGTTATAAAACCACTGGCCCTTCTTGCCCAGTTACTCTAGGAAGAGTCCTGGTAGCTCCAAACTTCTAGTACATCATAATTTTTGAGAACTCCACGTCCCAGGGGACACTCAAAGCTCTGGAAATTTTTTTTTTTTTCCCCAACTTGCCCTGTTCTGTGCCTAACCACAATTCGAATGCAGCAATCTACAGAGAGTTCCTTGGACTTCACGACTTGGTTTCTGTCCTGATGTGCAGTTTGAATGGCGGGACCACCTATACACAGGTACATGATTGGACATCATTTAGCAAGGCACACAATTCAATTTGCCATAAGTGGACTTCAATCGATGCACATAAACAATTTGGAATGCCACAGCAAATGGCCTGAATAAATCTATGAATTAAAGGTTTCAAGTTTTGATAAATGTGTATTATGGTATTATAGATTACCAAGTATAGATGGATGAAAAACTGAAAATGTATTCATTTTGAATTAAACAATAAAGACAATAAAGTGTGCAGAAAGTGAAGGGGTCTGAATACTTTCTAAATCCACAATATGAAATGGATTCTAATTACAGTGGAACCTCGGGTCACGAACATCTCGGGTTACGACCAAAAAGTTTGCCAAACTTTTGCATCTTTTCACGACCATACACTCGGGTTACGAACAAGCCAGTTTTCCTTCTGCTTTGTACGCACAGATGATTTCCGCACGTGTTCAGTCTCTCTACAGAGAGAGAGAGAGAGAGAGAGAGAGAGAGAGAGAGAGAGAGAGAGAGAGAGAGAGAGAGAGAGAGAGAGAGAGAGAGAGAGAGAGCGCGCGAGCCCAAGCAGAAGAAGTAAACATTACAGAAGTAAGTAAACATTTAGTTTACTATTACACCGTGCATTCTATGGTATAATTAACTATTTTTGTGCTTAAAAATCTTTAAAAAAAAATATATATATTTACATACAGCTTGTACGGTCCGGAACAGATTAACTGCATTTACATACAATCCTATGGGAGAAATTACTTCGGGTCATGACCAAATCGGGTTGCGACCAGAGTTTTGGAACAAACTATGGTCGTGACCTGAGGTTCCACTGTATTTAGATCAGATTTTTAAAATTCTAGGAATTAGTAAAAGGCTGGATTAAAAGACATGAAAGGCAGCCTAAGGACACTGGTGATGGTAGCTACCTGTTGAAGCAGGGGTTGGCACTGTGTGCTCTGCCTTCTCTCCTCCTCCCTTTGCAGAACGGTAGATTGACAGCTATTCCACCACTGATGCCTTCTGGACTCGCCCCCTTCCTACTGGGAACCCCTATGACGGGAAGTAGGGCCAAATTCGAGTCAGTCTTCTTCAAAAGACGTGATCGAGATCTTTGTTAAAAAGATCATTTGTTATTTGATTTATTTTCATTATATGGGGTCACAGACATGCCTCAAACCGTTTTCACGTCTGCTTGTTGTCTAACAGTGCAAAATTAAAACAAATGTTATTTGCATAATAAAAAAATAGGAAGAAAGAAACATAAAAAATTATGAGCAAAGACACACCAAACCAGTGTACTCAGGGTACAAAGGTTTAGGGCACCCTCGAATATTCTTAAAATGAAAACAAGTGAACACAGGCTCCTGCATAATACAAACTTCAGCAAGACTTAGTTTTGCACAATTACCAGACATTGTCAGGAGTTTGGGCAACCTTGCAGTTAATTCGTTAATAATTTTATTAAATGTGATGGAACTGTTATGCCTTAAATTAAGCAAGTCAAAGACAATTCGATTTGAAAACATCGACCCTTCTAACCTCTGAGGATGTTGTTGTGCCAGTTTTCATCAATCATGTGCTCCTGTAAGCAGCTGGCGAGGAGTTACAAAATAAAGAGAAGATAATCAAATATTACAAGACACGGAAGGACTATAACAAGATAACAAAATATTTCTAGTGTTGAGTCTGCACTTTTAAAAATATACTAAAAAAATGTAACTAAATTTGGAAACTTGTAAAAATATGTCAGATGTTCAAAGCAGAAGCCACATTTCACTGCAAAGGACCTGCAGATTTAATTTCTAATCTCTTGTGTTGCCTCAGCCGTTTGGTTGGCTCATTATCTTGCTGTAGGATGAAGCACCATCCAATGAGCATGATTTACTGGAACTCGAACGGATCAGATGTTTCTACACACCTCAGAATTCATTGTGCCGTCAGCAGTTCCATCATCAATGAGGAGAAGTGTGCCAGGACCTGTGGCAGCCATAAATGCCCAAGCCATAACACCCCCAACACCGCCATGTTTAACAGACGAGGTAGTCTGCTTTGGATCTCGAGCAGCTCCTTGTCGTCTCCACACTTTGCTCTTGCCATCACTCTGATGTAGAGTCATCTTTGTCTCATCTGTCCAGAATAAGGGTCACCAACTCCAGTCCTGGAGGACCACCGTGGCTGCAGGTTTTCATTCTAACCCTTTTCTGAATGAGTGACCTGTTTTTGCTGCTAATTAACTTCTTTTGAACCTTTATTTTAATTGATATGCTCTTGAAAACTCAGATCCCTTAATAGTTTCTTTTTCCTTAATTAACAGCCAAACAATAATGAGATACAAAATGAGCCAAAATAACTGGTGTTTATCATACAATATCTGAAAATTAAGAAAGATGAAAAGCTCAGGAATGCTGATCTGTTCAGGTCCCCAAAACATTCTATCAGAGCTCTTAGAAAGAGAAAAGTCAACAATTTCAGCGATGTCTGCTAATACCCCAACGAAAGCAGCAACAAGACACGAAATTAAAGAACGGGTTTAATTAACAACAAGAATCGGCGCCTCATTAAGCAGCTGGTTGGAGTGAAATTGGTTGGAGTTTGAGGCCCTGACTTAGGTGGTCTTCTTTTGGCTCCCACACTTCACATTTCATTTCTGTTTGGGTGCCATTTAAGGAAAGAAATGAAGCAATAAAGAGTGTGGAATAGGGCCCGGACACAGACAGGCAGACATGTTTTAAGCAACGCCACATGATTATTTACACTACTAATATGTACAAGTGAGACACGCAACCCCAAAACTCCCCCAAATTCCAGGCCTTCTCAATAATGCCTCTTTCTCACGTCCGCCTCCACTCCTCTCCTCCAAGACTTTGTCTCTCGTCCTCCCGACTCCAGCCATCGAATGGAGGGAGGCAGCCCCTTTTATCTCCACCCGAACATGCTCCAGGTGCCTCCTGATCAGCTTCTGCTGGCACTCCCCAGTGTGGCGAAAGTACCAGCTGCACACCCGAAAGCACTCCTAGTGTCCCTGGTCTTCTTCCCCCCCCCCCCCCCCCCCAGCACTTCCGGGTGTGGCAGAAGTGCTGAGGGCCAGGGCTCCTCTGGCATTGGGGCGCCCCCTGGCGGTGACCACGGGCCCCTGTAGGGTTGAGCTTCAAAGCTCAGTTCCCGTGGTCCCCAAAGCAACCAGGGCGGTCGCCCCCTCGTGGTCTGGAGGAGGCATAAGCCCTCCTCCGGACCTCTTGGGCAACCCGGCTGGGTACCACCCCCAGTCATATGCCACAAGAGGAACAATGAAGAAATTCAGGTGAGCAAATCTTAAAAAAGTAATTCAATTAAAATTAATTCACAAGAAGTTAACTAGCACAAAAAAAGGGTTAGAATGAAAGCCCACAGCCACGGTGGTCCTCCAGGAACGGACTTGGAGTCCCCTGTTCCAGAAGGCCTTTTCCCAGAATCCTGCAGGCTCTCTGAAGTCAGTTTTTTTTCTTAAAATGTAATCTGTGGCCATCCTGTTTTTGTGGTTTGCATCTTTCAGTGTGGCCTCTGTGTTTCTGCTCATAAAGTCTTCCGCTGATAGTTGTCTCAGACAATTGATGGTTAAAGAATCACTATTATTTCACAAACCGTTTGCTTTATGATTATTTAACCATCGATTGGGGAAGTTTATTAGGAAGAAGTGCGGCTTGTCGGGTCTAACACTCCTCAGCTTGCCAGGCCACGGGTTTTGGAGATGTAGCAGCCGTTCCGGGTGAGTGGGTCGGCCATTACAAAATAACCATCTTTTGATTTTCCTTTCTGCTGCACTGCACTACCACTCTCTATCAAGCCTCATCACACACTCCGCATTCAAAAGCACATGCTTTTATTTTATATTAAAGCTGATAGAAGCAGCACACTGCATTGCCTGGGTGGGTAATGTTAAGCTCTAGTCATTCTGATTGTTAGTCAGCTTCACTCTGTTGGGATATTAAACTTGCTCTGAGCCAGCAGGTGGCAATGGTGTGCAAATTGTAGCACGGAGGGTTAAAAAAAAAAAAAAACTCTGAAACCCCCTTACGCATCCCAGGGTTTCAAAGGAGTCCCTTCTTGACAACATGGTCCTAAAGAGCAACTATGCAAAACATGGTACAAATCTGTCACATACAGACAGATATTCCGTTTTATATATACACAGATATTCATACCGATAATTAATTAATTAAATTATAGTTGGGCATGTCAAGCAAACACAATTAATTATACAGTAGACCCCCCGTGAAGTCGCGGTTCAGAGTTTGCGGATGTTTCCTTTGAACCTAACTAATAATTGTTAGCGGAAACCGCAAATATCCTCCGCAATTTTTTTATGGCTTTTTTCGTGGCAATACTGTACAGTAGGGAGAACACAAAGCAACCGTAGAGAAAAGTAGCCAATCCGAGACCGTTATTCATTTCTCCTTGCTGTTGATTGGCTGCTGCCCTGTGATGCATCTCCTGCAGATACAGCCCAGCATTCCCGCATCATAACAGTTTACCACGTGTAGCTATCTCTAGTGTTTTGCTGAGTGCTCTTGTGTTTTTCGTTTTGTTCTTCTTAAAGCCCAAAGATGCTGCCCAAACGCCCTGCACCTTCTAAGGCTTCTGGCAATGAACCTAACTGTCAGAAGAAGTTTAAGACACTCCAGGAGAAGGTTGAACTACTGGATTTGCTCCGGGAACTAAAAAGTTATGCCGCAACATCCCATCACAATGTTCCTCAAACCTATCAAGAAAAGCCAGCATGAAACTCCACCATAAGACCACCCGTCAGAAGATATGACTCCTCCTGAAGAAGAGGTGCCACCCAAGGAGCTGCAATTTGCTGTGCAGTCATTATCTTCATTACAAGCCTTCATTGTACTGCACAGCTAATTCATCCTAGTCATCATCATCATCTTCAATCAATATCATTCATTATTAGTGTGTACCCATACATTTTACTGTATATTTATTAAATTATTACGTATTTACTCTACTTATACCAAAGAAAATGCGCTTGCATGAATTACAATAAATATAGGTGTAACATCAGTATTTTACATTCTAGCACTGCAGGAGACATAGCAGTACAGTACTGTACAGTTGACGGTAGTGCTGGGCGGTATGACCAAAATTCTGTATCACAGTATTTTTCAAAATTATACCGGTATCACGGTATTCAACAGTATTTTTTTCCCCATGCATGAGTGGATGTTAACCACATTTTCCACTGCAATTACTGCAGTAGACTGACTAAGAATATCCTATTCCACGGTTATGAGAATTGTACATTGTACAAAATAAAATATTTTAATGTGCACACAAGTATTAATACAGGTTTGCATGGCCCCATAAAGTGATAGTTTTCAAGGTGGCGGCACTAATGAAAAGAATGAATCACATTGCATGACAGTTGCAGTCAAAATATAGAACCTTTTTATTGAACAAATTTTGCAAACAACTTAAACTATAATTTTGACAACATACTTTCAACCATTCAAAGAAGCATTTAGACTTAGTAAAATATCCAGAGGTGCTTGTCAAAAGTTGCGTTGTACTGAACATGTCTTAGATAAGGAATAAATAGTAAATATTTTTTGTAAACCAACTACACTTTCTGTTAATGTTAACAATCTCTGTCCACTGACACGTTAGCTATATGGATTGTAATGGCGCTGGCTATCTCGATCCACCGCCTGCTTTTTTTGTTGTAGGCAGTCCTCTAGCAAATATGTCTACAAGTAACGTCTGACTTGTGTCCTCTGGCTTTTTCAGTTTTACCAGAGGACGTGGAGGGTGCCAATCCTAGTTCCATACATTCATGGTACTCCAAAGCATGTTTGTGGCTAAGGTGGTGCAGCAAATTGCTCGTGATGCCACCTCTAGTGACAACTTTAGCTCAACAGCATTTGCAGTAAATAGTTGTTTGGTCCACATCAGACCTTTTAAAACCAAAATATCTCCAGACAACAGACGCGACTCCTTTTATTTGGCAAATGTTCTTCTGTGTCATCATGTTCAACTTTATCATCTGCTACAGCTTTAGCTTCGGATTGATCTCTATCCATTTTCACCGTGCAATACCTCCACTAACGCATGTACTCCGTTGTATGTGTTTTTAGCAGTGAAAAAGGTCCCCCCTTTAACAGTTTCCCGCTGCGCCACGTTCCGAACGTTGTTTGGATTATTTAAACCAGTATCGCGGTATAAGAAAAATCCGTATCATAACAAAAAAAAAAAAAACGGTTTCCGGTGTGAAATGGTATACCTCCCAGCACTAGTAGACGGTTTACCTTTACTTTCTTTTTTTTTTTTTTTTTAGGTTAATGTATTAAGTTGAGTTTGAAATTAAATTAAAGTGTTTTGGGGGTAAATTTAGAGTTTAAACCATAAAAATAGGCATTTATAGGCAATTTTTGACCACATCCAAAATTTGAGGTTTTCACAATTCACGGGTGCTCTAGGAACGTAACCCCCGTGAATTTCGGGGGTCATCTGTATTTTATAAGGTATTGATCTACCCCCCCATGTGAGATTTTGTTCAAATGTGTGGCCCCCAATCCCCAAACAAGTCTGCCACCCCTGTTCTAGAGGCTACAGTTGATAGTGAGGCAATGCACTGTTTAAAGAAAAGAAAGAAAGAAAGAAAACTGCACTATAATAATAATAATAATAATTCATTACATTTATATAGCGCTTTTCTCAGTACTCAAAGCGCTATCCACACAGGGAGGAACCGGGAAGCGAACCCACAACCTTCCACAGTCTCCTTACTGCAAAGCAGCAGCACTACCACTGCGCCACCTGTGAGGCTATCTGCAAATACAAACACATATAATGCCACCCCAACCCCATTAAGGCAACTACACCAAAATAGCAATAATAGCAAAGGCACCAAAAATATAAAATAACATACGGAATTCTGCAGTGACCAAAGAAGTGCTAAAAAAATATCTAAAATCTCTTATATTTTGGATTCTTCTAAGTAGGCCTCTTTGTCCTGATGACAGCTTGGCAATTTCTTGGCATTCCCTCAGCTAACTTCAGGAGGCAGCCACCTGGGATATTTTTCTAACATTCTTGAATGAATTCCCACATGTGACAAGCACTTGCTGTCTGCTTTTCTTTCAGTCTCCAGTCCAAGTCATTCCAAACCACCTCTGTTCGGTTTAGGTGACGTCAGCTGCTCTAGCACTCCATTACTCTTCCTTTTTGTCAGACAGCTCTTACACAGGCTGCATGTGCGTTTATTGGTCCCAAATGACAGCCCAAGTAATGGCAAACCAGATGGGGCAGCGCTTTTTTTCTGCCGAAAGCTGGTGTATTTATATTGGTAAAGCGTGACTACAATTCTAAATAAACTGCCAAAAACGTCCCCACCAAAGCACACCCACACCTCAAAAGCAGACTTCATCCATTCGGCCACTCTGCGACTAATGAAATCAGCAGAAACCATTAGAGTTTGGACTAATCAGACGAAAAAAAAGACAGACTGCCACTGGTCTGATGTCCCCTGCCTGCATTTCCTGGCTCGAGCAAGTCTCCTCATTTATCTCCTTCAGTAATGGTTTATTTGCAGACTGGCAGTCTCGTCTGAAAATGCGATGGTTTTTGCAGTAAGGGGCAGGTAACTAAATTTCAGAGGCCGTGAACTCTTATAAACTTATCCTCTGTGGTCACTCTTGGTTTTACGTTTATTCCTTTGCAGTTTCCCAGGACAGCCAGTTCAACGAAGCATTTGATGGTTTTTATGTCTGCATGTTGAGAGACTTTCAAAGTTCTTGAAAATTTTCTAGATTCAGTGACCTTCCTATCTTAAGACTAAAATTACCAAAGCCTAAGAAAAAACTTGTAAATCCAGCCTACCTTAAATCCGCTCACACCTCTCCATTCAGCGTCTTCTGTCTTGTAACTGTGTTGATAATCCCAAGCAGCAAGCAGCCTGCTATACCCTCATCCCACTGCATCAGAAATGATAAAAACCTTTCCCAGCTCAAGCCTTGTTTATCAGGGTGTCAGGTACCTAGAGCTGTATAGGCTAAAAAAATCTCATTATTTAGAACACATGCATTTCATGTGTGTTGCGTGTCTACAAAGATCTATGTAAGTGTAGGATTACAGGAAATGCAAGAAATGTTGAACACATACCTAAAAGAAAAACTTTTTCTATGTTTTAGTACTAACAACAAATTTTTGACATGAAGTGTATAATGTGTGAAGACTGAAGTCCAAATATCAAATAAACACTTTCACAAAAGGTACAAATATAACAGAACAAGTGCGCTTTAATTCAAGACTATAAGAAAAGAAAAAGAAATCAGGTTAGTGTGGCTTGTTGTCACCACTTCTTTGGTAGTACAGCGGTAAGAACTGCTGACTTCTATTCAAAAGGTCGCCAGTTCAAGCCTTCATGCGTTCCAAAATATATATATATATATTGTGGAAGATGACCAGGACACAGACAGGTGGACACGTTCAACTCACCCAACACACATTTATTATAATACTCCATATTTACAATAAGTGCACACGTAAGCCCAAAGTCCCCAAAAGTCCTGGCCAACACTTCTAATGCCTCACTCTTCAGGCCGCCTCCTTTCCTCCTCCATGACCTTGCCTTCCTTCATTCCCGACTCAAGCCCCTGAATGGAGGGAGGCGGCTCCTTTTATAATCACCCGGATGTGATCCAGGTGCCTCCTGACAATCTTCTGCCGGTACTCCCCAGTGTGGCAGAAGTGCCGGCTGCGCACCCAGAAACACTCCGGGTGTCCCCGATCCTCTTCCTCCCAGCACTTCCTGGTGTGGCGGAAGTGCTGAGGTCCAGGGCTCCAAAGGCATTGGGGTGCCCCCTGGCGGTGACCACGAGCCCCTACAGGGTTGAGCTTCCAAGCTCTGCACCCGTGGTCCCCATAGCCACCAGGGCGGTCACCCCCACGTGGTCTTGGGGAGGCGTAAGCCCTCCTCCGGGGTGTCCCAGCTGGTTTTTTCCTCCGAATTCTACACACAACACCCCATAATGACAACGTGAAAAAAGTTTACTTGAGGTTTTTGCAAATTTATTAAAAATAAACAAATTGAGAAAGCACATGTACATAAGTATTCACAGCCTTTGCCATGAAGCTCAAAATTGAGCTCAGGTGCATCCTGTTTCCCCTGATCATCCTTGAGATGTTTCTGCAGCTTCACTGGAGTCCACCTGTGGTAAATTCAGTTGACTGGACATGATTTGGAAAGGCACACACCTGTCTATATATATAAGGTCCCACAGTTGACAGTTCATGTCAGAGCACAAACCAAGCATGAAGTCAAAGAAATTATCTGTAGACCTCCGAGACAGGATTGTCTCGAGGCACAAATCTGCGTAAGGTTACAGAAAAAATTCTGCTGCTTTGAAGGTCCCAATGAGTATAGTGACCTCCATGATCTACAAGTGGAAGAAGTTTGAAACCACCAGGACTCCTAGAGCTGGCTGGCCATCTAAACTGAGCAATCGGAAGAGAAGGGCCTTAGTCAGGGAGGTGACCAAGAACCCAATGATCACTCTGTCAGAGCTCCAGAGGTCCTCTGTGGAGAGAGGAGAACCTTCCAGAAGGACAAGCATCTCTGCAGTAATCCACCAATCAGGCCTGTATGGTAGAGTGGCCAGACGGAAGCCACTCCTTAGTAAAAGGCACATGGCAGCCCGCATGGAGTTTGCCAAAAGGCAGCTGAAGGACTCTCAGACCATGAGAAAGAAAATTCTCTGGTCTGATGTCACAAAGATTGAACTCTTTGGTGTGAATGCCAGACATCACGTTTGGAGGAAACCAGGCACCGCTCATCACCAGGCCAATACCATCCCTACAGTGAAGCATGGTGGTGGCAGCATCATGCTGTGGGGATGTTTTTCAGCGGCAGGAACTGAGAGACTAGTCAGGATAAAGGGAAAGATGACTGCAGCAATGTATAGAGACATCCTGGATGAAAACCTGCTCCAGAGCGCTCTTGACCTCAGACTGGGGCGACGGTTCATCTTTCAGCAGGACAATGACCCTAAGCACACAGCCAAGATATCAAAAGAGTGGCTTCAGGACAACTCTGTGAATGTCCTTGAGTGGCCCAGCCAGAGGCCAGACTTGAATCCGATTGAACATCTCTGGAAAGATCTTAAAATGGCTGTGCACCGACGCTTCCCATCCAACCTGATGGAGCTTGAGAGGTGCTGCAAAGAGGAATGGGCGAAACTGGCCAAGGATCGGTGTGCCAAGCTTGTGGCATCATATTCAAAAAGACTTGAGGCTGTAATTGCTGCCAAAGGTGCATCGACAAAGTATTGAGCAAAGGCTGTGAATACTTATGTACATGGGATTTCTCCGTTTTTTAATAAATTTGCAAAAACCTCAAGTAAACTTTTTTCATATTGTCATTATGGGGTGTTGTGTGTAGAATTCTGAGGAAAAAATGAATTTAATCCATTTTGGAATAAGGCTGTAACATATTATATGTATTATATAAATAAATAAATAAAATAAATAAATAAATAAATAAATGAATGAATGAAGCACTAACAACTGACAACTGAAATGAGTTAATGCAAATTCATCACTCAAATGCAGCCCAACAAATCTAGCTGCTGAATGGCACAAAGCCAAATGAAAATCTGATTAAAAAGCAAGACCATGCAAGCCGTAGCTCTCCCGGTGCCTGATATAAATTCACTGCACACTGCACAACAGCCATCAAATGAGCATCAGAAAGGAGTGCTTCCTGAGTGAAAAATAATTTATTGTAGCACAGAACAGCTGCAGCCACCTCATTTACATTGTATTACAGGCTCTCAGGAGGACTCTGTAGAAAGATCAGTTCCACGAGATTGAACTAAAACCCTCAGGATTTCTCACATCACTGCATACAGCAGGGGTCTCAAACTCCGCTCCTGGACAGCAGCAATGGTTGCAGGTTTTCATTCTTAGCAATTTGTTAAGCTGCCAATTCGTGCTGTAAATGAAGCATGTAATTCAATTAGACCAATTGTCAGTTCAATGCTTTATTGACAGCACCTGTTTAAGGCGTCTGTGAAACATTAGGAATACATCTATCCACCTGTCTTCTTGAGTAGATTCATCCATTGAAGGGGATTCTAAGACTATAGCAGAATTAAGATTGGACTGCAATTAGGACACCAGTCCATCAGACAGCACGTTCAGTCGACCTAAACTTAAACAAGACAGGCTAATTTATTATCACCACCTAGTCTGTCACTCATGTTTTGGGAAAAAGGGAGGGGAACAAATGCAGAAAACCTCATAGAAAATCCAAATGGACTGTTGGGGGGGGGGGGGGTTGGTGAAACCTCCACATTCTCTTCAAAAGGGACACTGCATGCTTTGAAAACTGAAGCTTAAGCCAAGAAGCAGAACCGCTAACCACTGTGACACCGTGCTTCTCGTATTTTACAGTCATCTGACAGTCAACGTTTTAAAATTTCCGTAAACCTGCGAGGTGAAACAAGACAAATAAAATCTATGTGACCTTTAATCTAGTAATGCTTAACTCCCTGTGCCGTACATTTAAAATTTGACTTTATACACAAAATCTACGACTGTTTCACTTGTACTACATAACTTTAAACCATGCCAGTTTCTTAAATGTACTGCAACACTAAAGAAATCCCTCCCAGAAGCACAGCTTGTACATTACAGATCATGTGGGGGCACTTGAAGATGCACATGGTCTTTCACAACTAGCCAGACATATGCAGAACTGCATGTAGGCTCACCTTAAGGTTAAGTAAAGTCAAGGCACACATTTACAAGCAGAGCTTACTCCAGCTTTAGTCTTTCCATTACAAATCTATCCTCAAAGTGTAACTACATAAAAAGACTAAAGCACTTAAATAACTGCACAATTCATTTTTCAGAAATTTCAAAAGCAACAGAGAATAAAACAAACCTATGAAACAATCTAAAGGCTGAAAAATTCCAGTTTAAATAACATCACTAACATTATGCCAACATGACTGTTTTTATAATTGCATTTATTTATTTATTTATTTATTTATTTTTAAGAGCAGTAATAAGAATCTGACAAAGCACAACAGGAGACGGTGACGTTTGCCATTAGATTCTTCCAAGTCACCCCCTACTTACAACCATTTTCAAACAAGACCACGGTCATCTAACCTCAGTCGTGTAAATATTTTTGTCAGACACACTTCCTGTGCTCTCAGCTCTTATAAAATTTTTGTCCTGATAACATTTATACGTTCTAGATGACACGTCAACGGCTAAGCAAAGAAGAAAGAGCATAAGCAAACATTTGAAAAAGTCGTTTTATTTATTAGAGAGAAACGATATTCACTCACAGGCAGTTATATGTTGCAATTCCAAACACGGAATCAAAACTCAATGCGATCTTGAAGAAAAAGTTAATTCCAAATATTGTTTTTTTCTAAATGGGGGCACGGTGGCGCAGTGGTAGCACTGCTGCCTCTCAGTTAGGAGACCTGGGTACGCTTCCTGGGTCCTCCCTGCGTGGAGTTTGCATGTTCTCCCAGTGTCTGCGTGGGTTTCCTCCGGGCGCTCCGGTATCCTCCCACAGTCCAAAGACATGCAGGTTAGGTAGACTGGTGATTCTAAATTGGCTCTAGTGTGTGCTTGGTGTGTTTGTGTGTGTCCTACGGTGGGTTGGCACCCTGCCCGGGATTGATTCCTGCCTTGTGCCATGTGTTGGCTGGGATTGGCTCCAGCAGACCCCCGTGACCCTGTGTTCGGATACAGCGGGTTGGAAAATGGATGGATGGATGAATGTTTTTTCTAAAGTTTTACAGTAAAAGTGAAAATAATGCATGTGTGACAATTCCCATGAAAATAACAAACAATCTCTTTAAATTGTATATCCGGTTAACCAAACTCTGGGGTGGGCAAGCGAAGTGAGCAGGGGGCGGAGCCCCCTAGTTGGGCTATCTACACGTGTGACACACATTTATATGTCTATTACACCTTTTAAAAATAAACATAACTTGATGCAAGGGTAAAACCTGTCGCATTAGATTACAGCATCAATTAGCAAGAGGTAAACGTGATCGATACGTTGTCGCAGGTGCTGTGTGTGCTCTCGGACATTCAGCACAATGAGGACTGTGTAGGAGTGAATGTAAGCTTAAAAGAAGTGGCAGCTATATTCATGAAAACGTTAACTGCAAAAATATGCATTTGAAGTAATTGCGGTGTCACACACTGTTAAAACGACTGCTGTTAAGAGAGACGATAACAAACAGCCGCCACAGGAGATACGGATTTCAGTACTCAACACACCAGAATCAACAAATCTGCCTATCGACACCAGTAGATGCACAGATGAAGCTGCACAACATCCACCTACTGACTGCAAGTCTAAACAAGTAACTAAAGAAATTTAACATTACTGTGTAAATGGAAATGCAAACATCCCATGACAAAAATGGCTACAGTATTTTAACATTTCATATATCCTGTCATAGAAGGCGGGGTCCTTGCCCTGCAGGGATGCCTCAGCCTTGGAAGGGCCTGGGAAGAAAGTGTGGACAGAGCATCACCTCCCCTAGAACACTAGATGGCAGTGGTACCTCGGACTCCCACAGGGCTGCATGGGAATTGGAGATTGTTACAGCCATGTTGGGATCCGGGGGCAATGCTAGGGGGTATTATAACTATTCCTGAGCCCGTGTGGGGGCGGTTCTTCCACCACACCCAGAAGTGCTGCCAGAAGTAGGTCAACGAACACCAGGAGCACTTCCGGGTGACTTATATAAGGGACCAGCAGACACTATTCCAAAAGCCAGAGTCAGGAGGAGGGAAAGACAAAGCTTGCTGGGCGGAGTGGAGGAGAAAGAAAATAGAGACTGTATTGTGCCTGTGGGAAACGAGGAAGGCGTTTCCCACGAGGTGAAGAAAATAAAACCATTTGTGCTTTATCAGTGTTCCTTCTTTGGGTTAAGCGCTGGTATAGCGCCATCCTTTGTCACACTGGCATAGTCGGCTGGATTCCTGAGACGACACAGCCATGCGAAGCAAGTGTGCACCCATGGCAGCGCAGACATGAGCGCACACGCAGCTGGGATGGAGAGAAGAAAGGCCAGATGGGCTCCAAAAACAACGGGCAGACCCACGAAAAGTGGGGGGGGGGGGAATAGAAAGCCTTAAAACTTTCCCAATACATTTACATTCATTTGCTTAGCAGACTCTTATCCAAAGCAACTAATAAAAGGAGATCAGCAAAATTGGGTAACATTAATCTATGGCAGGGGTCTCCAACTCCGATTTTTGAGCACTACCATGGCTACAGGTTTTTATTGTAACCCTTTTCTTAATTAGTGACCAGTATTTGCTGCTAATTAACTTTTTTTGCCTTCATTTTAATCGATTTGCTCAGACTCCTTGTTTCTTTTATTCTTAAATTAGCAGCCAAACAATAATGAGACACAGTACAAGCCAACATATAACCGGCACCCTGCGGCAATCATACAAACACCCGAAGAGAAAGAAAGCTGAATGTCTCAGTAATCAGGTCCACAAAACGTTTTGACAGTGCTCTTAAAAAAAAAAAAAATCAACCATTCTGGAAATGTCTGCTGTGGCAGAACGAGAGCATCAACAAGACATGGATTTAAATAATGGCTTAAATTAACAAGAAGAATTGTCTTCTAAGGAAGAAATGGTTGGAGTGAAACTGGTTAAGACTTTTTGGTACAGACTTAGCTGATCTGTTGACTCACTTCACATCTTATTTCCGTTTGAATTACTTGAGATTTTTATAAAGCACCAATCAAAAGACAATCTCCAAAAATAAATAAATAAATAAACAAACAATTAAAATGAAGGGATAAGAAGTCAATTAACAGCAGAAATTGGTCACTATTTTAAAAAAAAAGATTAAAATGAAAACATGCAAGACTCCAAGACTGGAGTCTGAGACCCCTGGTCTAGGGTCTATTTTGAATAAGGCCAGGTTACAAAAGTTGTTCATCATGAAGCTAGCATAACAAAAAATTATCAGTTAACAATGTGACCAATATCCACCTAGAAAAAAAACAATAATTAACAATTTGACAGATTTTTCACTGAACAGTTGGGTTTTCAAATCGCTTCTTAGGCCAGGTTTATACTTCACGTGACACAACGCATGCTGCAGCGGACGCTCCTGCTACGCAAGCGTTTTACTGTTTATACTTGTGCGCGTGTACTTTACGTAAATCTGGAAGAATCCACCGGGTGGCAGTGAGAGACATTATCATGGTGAGAACACGTTTGGCTACTCTGTGTTGTGAATTGCCTGGAACAGCCATTAAATTTCGATGACACCTTACCGCAATATCTCTGAAAAGGATGTTTAATGATTAAATCCATCAATCCAGGGATGTGTCCATTCCAGCAAGCATTGGGCTCGAGGCAAAAACAATCCCTAGACGGGGCATCAGCTCATCGCAAGGTGAATACAATCACTCACATACAATGGCGTCATGTTAGCATCACCAAATCTGCACATCTTTGGAAGGAAACCGGAGCCCACTGTGGAAACCCAGCAGGAAAAACATGTAAACTCCAGGCAGGGAATACCAGCGATGTGACTCCCTGCGAGACAGCAGCACTGCCGCTCCGCCACCGTGTCACCCGCATGTGTGTAATTATTAACAGCATTCATTGTTTAAATGAAATTAACGATTTATCTGTAAATGTAACATACATACTTTAATGTAGTGGTTCTCAATCTGTGGGGCGGGCCCCCTGCGAAGTAACAAAAAGGGAGGTGCGAAAATGTGAAAAAAAGAAAAAAAAGAAAACAAGAATCGAAAATATGAAAAATACATCTATTGAAACCAAAACAAATTAACTTAAAATACATTCTGATACTAGAAAAATAAATATAGAGAGTTAGATAAATGTCGATAAAAGTAGGTATAATAAAATATGCATCTATGATATATCAATTAAAAAAGAACAAATTGGTATTAGATAGATCGATAGATACTTTATTAATCCCAAGGGGAAATTCACAATTAGTGGGCTCCTTTCAAAAAAACCTTAGGGGGGCGCGATTAAAACTGTTATGAAAACTCGGGTCACAAATACTTAAAAGGTTGAGAAACACTGCTTTAATGCATTTCATCATCAAAGTGATATCAGGTATAAAATGTAAGGATTCTAAATGTGCAGAGAGCTGGAATATCATAAATTTAATGTGTTCTGTGTGGTGACCTATTGCGGTTTGCCGCTGCTGTCAGGTCAGGAGGAAGATTACGTAAAAAAGGTACCCAAAAAATTATAAATATTTAACTATTCAAATTAAGCTTGGGCGGCATGGTGGTGCACTGAGTAGTGCTGCTGCTTCGCAGTCAGGAGACCCGGGTCCTCCCTGCGTGGAGTTTGCATGTTCTCCCCGTGTCTGCGTGGGTTTCCTCTGGGTGCTCTAGTTTCCTCCCACAGTCCAAAGACATGCAGGTTAGGTGCATTGGTGATTCTAAATTGTTCCTAGTGTGTGCGTGCGGACGCCCTGCCCGGTGTTTGTTTCCTGCCTTGCGCCCTGTGTTGACTGGGATTGGCTCCAGCAGATCCCCACCCCCACCGGCTGGATAATGGATATTGGATGGATAATGGATGGATGGATTAAGCTTTGAATGTCACATTAAAATAACCAAACACAAAAACAACTTGAACTGCCCTTCATTAACCCTTTATATTGGTCAGAGCAATCTTTTGGCAGAACCCTGGGATGAAGCAACATTTCATTTTTCCTTTCTCGTTTTGCTCAAAGGTGAAAGTTTGCTTTGTACGGGTGTTTAGATTTCTGTGTAACAACTGTTTTCCTTTCCCCTGAGTACAGAAAAAAAAAAATAATTAAAACATATTGGCAAGAACTTTCAACATTTAGAAAAAGTGCAGGCAGCCATAGCAGTGCTAGAAAGTTCCTCTATCACTTGTGCATTTCAGAGCAGACACCCAAATTGTAAAGGCTATTAAACCCCCACCCCACTCCCCACTCAAAAAAAATAGACAAGAGAAGTCTCTCATTTAATTCAAAAGAGGACATTGATTCCTCTGGATTAGCATTTATGTGACACATCCTGATCACCTGCCAAGGAAAAATGAAACCACTCATTAAGGAATTAAAGATTAAAGAATCCTTCCTCCACCTTAAATGCAGAGCGACAGCTCTGTTTCAGTCACCATTAGGTGGCTGTGCCAGGTCAGCACTCCAAAATTAGCAGCTAGAGATTTTTAAATGACAATCAATAGTTAAATAACACATTTGCAAAACCTCTCTGTGCACAGGTTATTTTATAAAGTGATCCATAACATAGAGTAAAGTCGAGATGTCCTCATAGTTAAAACAACAGGACTATTCTCATACTGAACATAACAGCCAAAAATAATTGAGGTCAAAAAAAAGAGAAGGAAAAAAAAAAAAAAGTCCATGATGCACACTGTCATCCTGGGCAATCTACTAGTTTCAGCACAAAGTCTCCATTGTAAAAAGTGAAGATGAGGAAACTAACACACTTCGGCATCGTATCAACTTCAAAAAGGAAGGTTGGAAAAGAACACAGATGAGCCTTTGAAAATATAACACAGTAGCTTTCCCTGTGGTGTGAAATTTTAACCACAATCAAACAGTCACAACCAAGGTCTACAGAGGGGAGTCGTTTCCAACCCAGCAGGAAATCCAGACTTCTGTAACACAAATTCAGCATGGTCCTGAATGCTTGTTAAAACTGCCCAGCATTTTATTAATTACTGCACAACTGCAACAAGAGCAACCTGCAATAGTTGATGAAGTTTTAATAGTTGATGAAGAATTACACAAATTAATAGTCTTTCAGATCTGAACAGTACCCCAGTACCACATATTCAAGCCCTGTCCATTTCAAGTAATAAAAAGTAAAGGTCAACTTTCCTAGAAACTCACCCTAAAATATTCACACAAATACAGGGGACCCTCGACTTTGACAGAAAGGCTTATTTTTACCACTAGTGCCCGTTTCATTGAACCAGACCTTCCTTTATGTCAGTTGTCTTTAGTTTCCAATTATGAAGTGACTTAAAAACAGGGTTAAAAAAAAAAAATACCTCATTGGTCTATTGTGGAGTTCACGGTGCAGTCCCTGCGGACACTGAATTTCCATCCATCCATCCATTTTCCAACCCGCTGAATCCGAACACAGGGTCGCGGGACACTGAATTTCCAATAATTTTATTCTTTTTTTAACTGGGGTTAGAGCTTTCAGAAGTGCAAAAAAAACAAAAAGCTACTTTTGTCTGAGGAAGTCGTTCACATTTCTTGAAGATAGAGACAGACAGATAGACAGATAGATACTTTATTAATCCCAAGGGGAAATTCACAACAAAAAAAATAGAAAAAAAATCCATGCCCACGTTGTAAAAGTAAGTGTGCCCAGGGAATGAATCCACATAAAATAAAGCGATAGGAGTGATCAATAAAAAAAGAGAAAAATAAAAGTAGAAAAATGAAGTCGTACACGGAGCTGCTGAAAAGGCTGCCACTCTCGGCGGCGCCCGAATCATGAAGAGTCATGAATAGTCATTTTTTAAAGCCACATCACATTACACTACTTTTCAATTGTAGCCTTCACTTACATAATCTCACTGAGTGAGAAGCAGTGACGGTGGCGCTCCCCTGTGAAGCCCTTGGGATATGTCCAGTGACTCAATCCATCTAGTCCACGACTCGCTTTGACAAAAATCAAATACATTTAATTTTGTCTTTGGTCATAGGTATGGTCTCTATGTCCGCAGGAGAGAAGACAACCAATGAACACTCATCAGGAAGTACAAATCATATACAGACGACCCCCGAAATTCACGGGGGTTACGTTCCTAGAGCACCCGCAAATTGTGAAATACCCCGAATTTTGGATGTGGTAAAAAAAAAAAAAAATGCCTATTTTTATAGTTTAAACCCTAAATATGCTCCCAAAACACTTTAATTTCATTTCAAACTCAGCTGTATCTTTACTTCTTAAAATGTTAATGTTTTACTGTTTAATAACTTATAGACTACATTTTATTTTTTTCCCTTGCACTCAGTGAGTGAAGCCACTGGGTAATCAGCTAGTTAAAAAATAAATAAATAAAAGCCATCTACTATATAATAAAACACTAAGGTCTGTGTGTCTAGTCCCTCTGAGAAATCTCACTGGTCAGTTTGGCTTTGGTGACGCAAAGGAAGAGGAAGGAGGAGGAGTACTAAAGGCATATGAGGCACACAGAGAGTCGCCTTAAAAGACGGCGGGTACAAAACTGGACAGATGGTGGGAAAGGCACCTCGAAAATAATGACAAGTCTGAGAAGCAGGCTTTATGGGAATGTGCTCTAGACAAAGAGTGCCGGTTAAGAGACATTCACACACAGAAACACAGAGGAATGGTGCTGATGGTACACACAGAACAAGAGCGTGAATAATTCAAAAATATTTGCTATTACCTGTGGCTAGAAAATGAAGAATAAGGCCAAGTAAAGGACTGTCCAGGCTTATGATAAGTTGTTTGGGTTGGAGGTACAGCTTTCCTCACATACATGGTGTGTCTGTGGTCATATTGGTAATAGTTTGACCTTGATCAGTCAGTTTCTCTTGTTGCTTTCATGGAGTGAACACGGCCACCCCGCCCTTGTTTATGTGCCTAAGCTTTTCATGGGATGATGGTGTACCAGGAGCCGAAAACCTTGTATGTTCGTCAGAATCATGGTACAGATTTGCTCGATTGTTGTTGTTGGTAGTGGATGTAGACAGGTGTCTCATACCTACTTCATATTTAACACTTCTCCAACCATTTTTGAACTTTTTAATTCATTTGTGAACAGCCCACCAATGTAATTCACACTTTCCATATTGTGCAGAAAATGTTCTATGGATTTTGACACCTGGTTTACCTTCAGCCCATACAAGGCGAATCACTGTTTGCTACTTTTCTTTGTTGCAATAATCAAGTGACCTCTGAAAGGAGATGTCAGTTGTTGTTGTTGTTGTTAATAAAGCATCTCTTATAATTTGAAGGCTTGGTGGTTGCTTTCATTCCAAAAGTGTATAGATTCCTTTCCTAAGACTCCATAAAATGTGCTGCAAACCAGAGTGCATTTATATACCACATTCCTCAACATTTCTTCTCACATATTTATAAATTGACAACTTATGAAAAACACAGCAAATGGCAGCATTTGTCTTATAAATTATTTACCAACTTTTATAATCTGAGCTTAGTTATATTTAAAAAAAAAAAAAAAAAAAGACGACAACTAACAGAGTTGTGAGTGGGCGAAACCCAAGCAAAAAATTGTGGGGAAGGGAATAATGTGAAAACAAAAGAATCTTTCTGAACCTCATGGTGAAATAAAACCCACATTATTAGAAATTTTTGAGAACGGCAAAATGAAAAGTAAGAAGTGAATAATAAGACGACAAGCTTGTATAACAGCACAGATGGACTCCAAATGAATAAACTGGTTTCAAAAGAAAACTTATGGCTACTGCCTGCCGCTATTCAAGGTGAGGACAAGCCTACCAACTGCAATCAAATGGTGGATGGTGTTGCCCTGAGTAATTGATGCTATTGTTCATGTATGTAATGATCCTTCCAGGTCCAACTGCCCACGTCCATGCACATAACATCTAGCTTTCCTATCCCATCTGCTATTCTATTATTTTCCATGCTTTAGATAGCTAGATATGAAAGGCACTACAGGTAGTCCCTGGGTTACAGACATCCGACCTACGACTTATGAACGGGGCCGCAGCTGTGACGCATACGCCTCAGTAACTGCCGCTCCGTTATCTTGGCCTGGGGACGATGCAAGTGGTCGCTGGACGGACGCTGGAGGGGGGAGATTTCGCTGCTCACCCAGTGTAGTGTCCCTCGGGATGCTCCCAGCAGCAAGCGGTGAACCGTGGTCCAAAGTCACCAGGGGCCACAGCTATCACTTGTGTGAAGGATGGAGGCTTGATGGGGTGGTTCGCTGCCCATCCACCACACGGCTGCAGCTACTGCTCCTGACTGGACACAGGCTAGATGGAGCGGAGGGCATCACACACGGCTGCCCTGTTCGTTTTCGGTAGGCGGCTAGTAATGCTGCAAGCGGTGACCCAGTTGTGGCTGAACGGAGGCCATCGAGGGTGAACGGGGCGGAGCGGGGTAGCACTGTAGTGTGCATCGGGTGGCTGCCTGTTCAATGGGGGCGGTGGTGGGCGATTCACTACCCGCCTTTGGCCGCACCGTGTTCGTTCTCGGTGGGCGGATGCTGCAGGCAGCATATTGTAGTAGAGGTGACTGCGAGGTGGGCTGGTGATGAACTCCCCCTCGCCACCCCCATTCATTCTCAATACCAAGCCTGTTGTACCGTTACGCACATAACAGGAAGTTGTCTCTTGTCAGTACATCAGACATGTTGACGACAGGTCCCATCCTGCTGTGATAGCGTGTACAGTGCTGTGCAGAAGAGCTCATCTTAACCTTTTGTCTTCACCCTTCACAAATGTCTCTGAAACACAAATCTGATGCAAGTGCTGGTGATACAGTAAAGAAGAGAAAAACCTATCACCATGGAAAATAAAGTAGAAATAATAAAAGGTCAGAGAGAGGTGAAACTCCATCATTCATTGGCAGAGCACTTGGTTACAGTCATCCAAAAATAGCATTTATTAAAATAATGTACCTGTTCAGACTTACATACAAATTCAACTTAAGTACAAACCTACAGTCCCTATCTCGTACGTATAGAAATAGATAGATGGATTGATAGAGATAAATACACACACTATGGTCTAAACCAGGGGTGTCAAACTTTGGTCCTGGGGGGGGGCCGCAGTGGCTGCAGGTTTTCATTCTAACCATCTTCTTAATTAGCAGCAAAAACAGCCCACTATTTCTTTTGCCTTAATTAACTTTAATTAACAGGCCCCTTAGTCATTTCTTTTTCCTTAATTAGCAGCCAAACAACAATGAGACACAAAACAAGCTACCACGTGACCAGCTCACCTGTGCCCATCACACAGTATCTGAAAATAAAGAAAGGTGATGGTCTCAGTAAGGCTGAGCTCTCAGGTCCCTAAAACATTTTGACAGTGTTCTTAGAAAAAACAGAAAATCAACAGTTTTGGAAATGTCTACTGTGGCAGAATGAGAGCAGCAACAAGCCATGGAATGAAATAATGAGTTTAATTAACAGCAAGAACTGAATATAAATACTTAGTAACTTACCTAGATAACAATCTTAACTGAAGTACAAATATAAAAATATTATTTTCTAAATGCAACCAGCGCTTATTTCTCCTCCATAAACTCAAACTATTTAAAGTAGACAAGGACCTCATGTTGTCCTTTTATCACAGTCTGATCCAGTCTGTGATCACTTTCACTTTCATTGCCTGGTTTAATAGTCTGACAAACCAAAACTCAAAAAAGCTCCAGCAGATTACGAAGTAGGCAGCTAAAGTTATTGGGGCTGATGTAGATGATTTGACTAGTGTGTGTCAGAGGGCAATGCTAAAGAAACTGGAAATCATCTCAGCTGATGACAGACGTCCATTACATGCAGAACTAAACTTCAGTAAATCAGGAAGGAGAGTCACTTTGAAAACAAATCGCTCTAGAAACTCCTTTCTTCCTAGTGCCATATGACTTTTCAATGTAATATCGGAGATAATGATTAAGGTTTTGATATATACTGTATCCTGTAACCTTTATTTTTTTTGTGTGTAAATATGTATTATCTAACTGCCTTACCTTAACCTTTCTTGTCTCTGTTTTATTTCATTCTGTCTGTTATTAGATGCAACTGAGAAGGCAAATTTCATGTTTTCTTGTGTAAACATGACTAAATAAAGAAACCTTACACCTTAAAGAATCGGCTTCTCATTAAGAAAGTGGTTGGAATTTGAAGCCCCAACTTTGCTGGTCAACTGTTGGCTTGTTTCACATCTCATTTCTATTTGGCTGTCATTCAGAGCACTGAATCCTTAAAAACAGGGCTATTAAAATGATGGGAAAAGAACTTCATTAGCAGTGAAAACTGGTCTCAGATTAGGAAAAGGGTTCGAATGAAAACCTGCAGCCACTGCAGCTCACCAGGCCCGGAGTTCAACACCCGTGGTCTAAACAAACACCAGAATGACAAAAAAAAAAAAGGAAGAAAATGGTCTAACTTGGCAGTCACAGTGAGGCATTATACACACTTGCTCCTTCATACCAACAGCAGTAACATTAGAGTTTGACACACTTTGCTGACATCAAAATTATTATTAAATTATTACTAATGTCAATTATTATTCCTTAAAAAACAGTTGTACTCCTACTATGACTTACTGTAATCCCACTTATGTGCCAAGGCTCTGGCTGCTCTCAAGCACAGTTCTGGGAGACCCCCTATGGCTTCACATCACAATCAGTGAACCATTTTTACCATTAATTGATCTCAATGTTTAATTAGCCATCCTTTTTTATTTCTTGTCTAATATTGTACACAGAAAAATATATAAATTTCTTAACAAGTTCAACGAAAATCAAGAAATGTGTGTACTTTTTGTGTCATTTTCTTTTTACTTGACTTTCCTGTGTGGTTTGGTCTTTTAATTGTACCCCAATATTACTGTATGAGTCAAATCTCTTAAGTTAATGTTAAGGGTAAATTTATCGAAGTTTTGAATTAATCTGAATAGAACTAGGGGGCTCTTCCCCCTGCTCGCCAACCCCCGTGCAAGTCCTACGCACTAGTCATTTCCTGGATCTGCCACTTGAGACGAATCGTGCTGTGCTTTTGGATAAAACGCAAATATCTCGGATATTTCGAAACTATATCGATGACAATTTGTCACATGTTTATTATATATGCGGGCATGATCTTTCAGAATCATATAGAAATCCAAGAAAACTTCTTTGTACATGTTTTTCAGATAAATTTTCTGTAAAGTGCGGTCCCAAGCCCGGATAAATGGGGAGGGTTACGTCAGGAAGGGCATCCGGTGTGAAATTTTGCTAAATCAATATGCAGACAGGATGATCTGCTGTGGCAACACCTAACGGGAGCAGCCGAAAGAAGAAGATTGGCTGTAGGATCGTTTAACTCTTTCGGTTCTATGTTGCATCGCTTCTCTGTGATCCTAAATATAAGCCTGACTGAATTGTGGTTTCTTTGAAATTAAACTTGTAGTAGCTCTGTCATGTCATCTATGTCCATTAATTCGATCTCTTTTCGCTGTTCCATTATTTCACCGAGTAATAATTTCCGTGTGTTAGCGCTAATGTGATCTTTACTATCAGTTTTTTGAGACTTTCGAATTTTAGTACTTTCATAATCTCTAACCTCTTGAACCCCTTTACGACATTCTACTTTGTCTTCTACTCTGTCTTTTCTTCTTCTGCTGTTTCGTCTTTTATTTCCACCTCTACTTGGACCTATTAGGTTTTCAATTCATCCCTTGGCACAAAGTCTCATCTCACGGAAAGTGAAATTATGGCTCTGAAAAAGTCATCTCAAAAATTTTTTTATATAATAGAGAGAGATGTAGCTTCCACATAGATAATGGAAGATTGTTTTACTTCCACAAGCTAATAGGTTAATAGAAAAGCCTCAATGTTCCACTATATTTCTGTATTCAGATAACAGAATGATCTCAGACTGAAGTCAAACAGCCAGAAAGAAACTGGAACTATTAGACAGAAAGGCATAAAGGGCATGTAGATTTCTGCCCGTATGTACATGACTGTTTGTACAGTACTAGTGTGTGCGTGTGATAACATTTGGTTACTTAACAAATGTACCTAGACACTTAAGCCTCAACAGAACGTCATAGACAAGAAGTTTTATTCTTTTTTGTGTGTGCATTACCAAGCTTTCTTCTATATTTTTGCGTGAAGTGTTTGCTTTGAATGTCACTAAATATTGGCCGGTGGATTTTTTGACCTCTCACCCCATTCCAAAGAGTCATACTAACTGCTGGAAGGCTTTTCTGGTAGCTGCATTTTTAACTTTTTAGAAATCCTTGACAAGCTCAGCTACACTGACACTTAATGACAAGCATTGACAGTACACACCACTGCAAAAGCAAGGAGCAGCTATTTTATGTGCTACCCATGAGTGTGCTGATTAGTAAACAATGGCATAAAATAAAAAAAAAAAAAAACATAAAACTAAAGAGAATAAAATGTTTCAAAGCAAAAAATGAATTTGTTTGCCTCTAAACCACACACACACACACACACACACACATACAATTACTGCTTCATTCAGTATACAATCAGCATAACCATTTTGTAATTTTTGGATTAATACAAACTGGGAAGCAATACCTGGCTTAATTAACATAGGAGTCCAATTAAAAGATGACACGGTTTGGGATGAAGGCCTGCAGCCTCAGTGTACTAATGCGTGTTAACAAGACAGTAGCTAGTATTATTCTCCCATGAATCCATCATCCTTGCTTCAAAGTCCTTGTGGGCATGGAGTTTGCATGATATCCCTGTGTCTGTGTGGATTTTTCTTCCAAAGAAGACATGTTACTTCTTCCTACTTCCCCTTCCTACTCTCCCGCTGTCCAGCACTCACACTGTGCTTAAATTTCTGGACCCGGACACGCTGTCGTCATGACCATGTGACTTTGTGTAAAGCCAAAACGAGTTCTGAACACAGAGTGACAGCACACGCATGTCAAAATGATTTTACTTATTTTGTGTTTGTTCTGGAATCATATAGGGCAGGATAACACTTTACAATCTTATAAATTTACTGAGTGTACAGTGCAGCATTTTGCTGTTAAACGTGCTGCAGGTGCAAAAAGACTTTTACAGTGACAAATAATGTTTGGTAAGAAATGCTGCAAATTCCTCCCCTACTACAATTCATGTTAATGTGTAAGGTGAGAATAAAAACTTGATTTTTAGCTCAAAAGATATTGAACGAAATAAAAATTGCACTCTCTTGACTTGATGCATCATTGACGTCATCTCTGTTTTCCATGCTCGGGTACACTTAGCAATCAAACTGTTCCCAAATACTACTCAAGCATGCTTGGGCCCACCTCTTCTAAGCGGGTTAGGGCACAGTACAGTTGGCCCGGCACGGAGCGATCACACTAGTCAAACAAACTAGACTTTGCGAGCAAATGTGCTCAGGCATGGAATTAATTGCCAGTGCGAGTACACCCTTAGTTTAATTTGTGGTCCTAATTTGGCTTAATAATAATAATTCTTTACATTTATATAGCGCTTTTCTCACTACTCAAAGCGCTCAGCAATTGCAGGTTAAGGGCCTTGCTCAAGGGCTCAACAGAGCAGAGTCCCTATTGGCATTTACAGGATTCGAACCGGCAACCTTCCGATTGCCAGTTACTGTGGGTGTGTAGTTGAATTTGCCAGGGTTGTTTCCATCCCTACAACCAGTTCTTTTAAGATAATCTCTGCCAACCCCCAAGTTGGATTATGCAGACTTGCGACAGTATGTGTATGCATTTTATTAATCTACTAGGGAACTCTGCCCCCTGCTCGCTTCACTCGCCAACCCCGGCGTGCACTGTGCGACAGCCATTTTGCATCTCTGCCACTCTCGTTGTGTACAGGGGGGCTGAAAGCACCCCAAGGAGATGCGGTTGCTTCTCCGAAACCCCCTCTTAAACTGTGATACAATAGGAAACAAACAGTTTTTTTTTTTTTTTTTTACTTCCCCTTTGCTCGATCAGCTGCTGCAGAGATGCCACGTGATCTGCATCTCGCACGGTACTTCAAACATTTAAAAGTCTGTACAGCAGCTGTCCTTTTGTCTCACTGCCTTGTCTCTCTTCTCCCCCAGACATCCTCTGCTCCTGTTGGGGGTCCCACTCCAGAGGCACACCCCTATGAAGGGCAAGATTTTCTATTCTTTTAATTGAGAAACGTCCCCTCTGACTACACACGGAGCTCAATTCACTCCTGAAAGAGACTTGTTTGAACTGTTTGAATGATGTTTCTGTCTCTAAAATCTCCTGTGTTTCTGTGCAACTCTGCGACCCAAGTGTGACAGCGTATGTGGATTTCACTTTCACCAAACAACAAATCTTAATTCTCGCGGATACGCCTCTTCATTGGGAAGAAACGCTATTTTCCCCTGAGTGCAACATGAATCAGATGATCTACAAGTCTCTGACTTAATTACATCCAAACAATATATTCGATCTCTTTTTCGCTGTTCTGTTATTTCACCGAGTAATAATTTCCGTTAGTAAAGATTGGATTAGCGCAAACAATCATTTGAGACTTTCGAATTATCTTTCTTCCATTATCTCTAACCTGCTCTGCATGTGTATTGCAGCAACGTTTTGAATTCTTTACGACGTTCTAATTTGTCATGTACTCTTTCTTTTATTTCCAGCCTCGAGCATGGTTAAATCTCTTGGCACAAAGTCACATCTCGCAGAACATGAAAGTGTCTTTCTGAGAAAGTCACGTCTCGTCTTATCCCTAGATTTTTTTATATAATAGAGAGAAAACTCTTACATTAACAACTCATTGTGTGGTATGTGATGGACCATTTTCACAGTGGCACAGTAGTTAGAGATGCCCCTTCTCACTTCCAGAAGACCAAGTTGTAATTTTGTCTCCGTAGAGTCTGCAAATTTTCCTTCATTTGGCTGTAAAGTTTTTGTTGTTGGTATACCAGCCTTCCACCAGACACACGTTAGTTAGGAATTCTTTATTTGCCCTGTATGGGTCTGGGCATAACCGTGTGCAGAGATGATCCTTTGCTTAAATCTGATGCTGCCATAATGAGTCTGGTTTCCCTGTGAACCTAATATTAGGTGAAGTGTTTTAATTAATGGGTGAACATTGGTTTTATTTTACCAGCTATACAGAAAGTTAAAATAATGCATACAAAAATAGATTTTACTATTTCTTTACACATAACCACTTTGCCACTTACTGAAAAGCATAGTCACATTTTTTGGTTTTAATCATACACCACGCAGTTTCTTATTTTTATAGTTTTATACAGACCAGACCAATTTGGCTCCCTGTGTCTTACAGAATAGAATATAAAATCCTACTAATAACTTACAAAGCCTTAAATAACCTCGCGCCAAATTACATCAGTGACCTTTTCCATCACTAAGTGCCTGCCCGCCCACTAAGGTCCTCTGATTCTGGCAATCTTGTTGTGCCCCTCACTAATCTACACTCCATGGGTGACAGGGCCTTCAGCTGTATAGCGCCCAGACTCTGGAATGACCTACCAAAATTAATCAGGTCAGCTGACTCCATGAATTCTTTTTAAAAACAACTCAAAACTCATCTGTTCAGGAAGGCTTTTAGCTCTACTTGACTTTATTACCCTTCTCTCAGTTTACTTCTCTGTCAAGATGCTAATGTAACCTGTGTGTGTGTGCGAGAACATCAATTATGTTGTCTGTTTCTTTTTTTTTTTTTTCAGAATTCATTGTCTTAATCTTCTTTATTTATTTATCTGGTTTGTACAATGCTATATACTGTATATGCTGCCGTTCTTTATTATATTCTGTAAGTGCCTTGAGCATGGGAAAGGTGCTATATAAATAAAATGTATTATTTATTATTATTTTCCCCCTTATACTGTTCCTATTTTACCAAATATTGTCCAATTTATTGTCACGTTTTACCACAGACGTAAACTTCTTTTTCTACAGATCATCTTACTACAAAGTTACTGCAAAGATTATTACTTTTAGTGACAGACTTCAGGGCAGCTCTGTGGCACACTGGTTAGCACTACTGTCTCATGGACTTGGTGTCCTGGGTTTGAATATCACACCTGTTGTACAAGTGGTTTTCTCCCACATCCCTAATGCCACACCAGTTAGGTTAAATGGAGATTCCAATTTGGCCTGGTTTGCAGGTAGGTCTGCACGGAAGTGGCCACTGTGATGGACTCTACACCTATTCAGGGCAATCCACTGCAAACCCTGAATCAGAGCAAGCCAAGTCTGAGAATGTGACAACTGACTTCACAGATTTTTAAGGCTAACTAAATGCTTTTCTGAATCAATCTATCTACAGTATATAAGCCAAATACCACTGACTCACTCATCGCGAAATCACCTGAACCATGCGGACTTGGGACATGAAATTTGAAATGTAGGTTACCCTTGGCCCATAGGTGCTCGCCAAGAAACGGTTTTAAAAAATTTCATGGTCCAAGCGTGTTCTGTCTGTATGTCTGTCCGCTTTTCTTGAGAGAATTACTTAACGGATTTAGATCTGGTCATTTCCTATAATTTGCTTGAACTTTCCAGTTGATTTTGCGACTTCTCTCATCATGCAAAGTACCGTAGTTCGCTTGCGGTATCGATGTATTAACGCAAATCCAACAGTGCAGCTGTGGGCCGAGAGCAGGAGGGCGGGGCCTTCCTCATTAACTTGCCAGCCTCTGTTCAAGTTGGTCTACGTCTCGCCACGTGTTGGAGCGCACCTTATATCCGCTTAGCTAGCGGTACCTGTTTGTTCAGCAGACATTGTCATCTACAGATTGTTAAGGAGTAACATATGACATTTTTGAGAGAGAGAGAGAGATATCAGAGCTTTGTGTTTTAGTGGGTAGATGCTGAATGGCAGAGATATCAAGGCCATGTGCTTTTCTCCTCACGCGGGTAACACTCTCCTGTCAGAGCTGAACACGATCACAAATAGTGCCAACGTCTATCGATTTTTAAAGTTTGTCCGGTTTCATTACTATGTGGGCGCAGCCACGGGGTACAGCTAGTACAATATATTTAATAATTGTCGTGATTTAACCTTGCCTTGCACCCATTTTGCTTTGATAGGCATCGGTTTCCCCACAACACTGCCCCAGATTTTACATATCCCATATTATTTAATATCTTGTTACATGCTCTCTGCTACTTGACTATATATATACACACACACACCATTATAGTTTTATATTTTTCATGTCTTATCATATGCAAGCATTACTTTATTAGTTGGCTCTAGCAAACGCCCTATTATGGCAAATTTTGCAGTAAACTGCATTTTATTACTGCTGTTTTACTACATGAAACTATTGCTTTCACATGCGTTAATAAATACCAGATTCACTCATACAGTGCATTTTTTTGTTTTATATACACTACAAATGGTACTGCACCTCACTCTCCAAAGAGGATCAGAAAATGTACATCTACATACCACCCTTTCCACAATATTCCTTCATTTTTTTTTATTATTTTCATAATCTACTGCAGAGCGTGCTTCTTTTGTTTGGCAACAACTGACTGGCTTTCTATTCTATACTGTATACCAAGCAATTTAGTGATTTACCTCTCTAATTATCATTTTATTGCAATTTAACTTTATCTGTTTGCCTCAAACTCCAGCATACCCGAGGTCTGTGTGAAGATTGCCAATTCTCCTGGTGCTTCTACAGATGTCTGGCCAGGTACATCTGGTTTTCTCTCACATCTCAGAGGTGGACAGGTGAATTTGACTGAAGGCTCGTGTGTGTGTGTGTGTGTGTGTGTGTGTGTGTGTGTGTGTACACACTTGTGTGCATACGCATGTTGAGCTCACCTGCGATGCAGAGGTGCCCAATGCACGGCTGGTTTCTGCACTGAAGCCCATGCTATCAAGAAAAGAGCCATGAATGTGATTAATAAAGTCAGAAAAAAATGGATGGCTGGGGAACTCAAAACAAACTAGAGAAGGACAGGCCATTCGGCCCAACACAGCTCGCCAGTGCTATCCACTTAATGCTTCTAAAATAACAAAGTCAAATATGGACACCACTGTTACCGGTCAGGGTTTAATGCATATCCCTCTTCTTCCGTTGTCTTATTGTAAAACAAGCACAAACTGCTTTATTTTCCCTGCTACATACACTTTAAGAATTTACATCATTATTTATCATTTTACTGCAAGGTTAATTCATCTGTATGCTTCAAATTCCAGCATAGTCAAGGTATGTGTGAAGTTTGCTCATTCTACTTGGTGCTTGTATGGGTGTCTGGCCAGGTCCTCCTGTTTTTCTTCCACATCCCAAGGACTGGAAGGTGGACTTGACCAAAGACTCCAAATTTACGAGTACTGTATGTGTAAGCATATTGACCTTGCATATGATGCAGTGATGCCCAGGATATCAAATTAAAAAAAAAAAAAAAAATGTATGGACAAGTATATTTCTTAACATCACGGTTACCCGTCAGAATTTACTGCATATCCCACTTGGATAATGATTTATTTCCATGCACCTTCAAAAGAACTTCCTTAATATCAAAAGTACTATTCTTAACATCACCATTACCTGTCAGAAATTACTGCGTATCCCACTTCTTCCATTTTACATGTTTTACTGTACACTACTGTATTCTCCACGCTTTACCAAATTTGCAATTTCATGTCAAAATGTTTTACTACACACTTTCCAGTGTATCCTTTTATCTATTTCTCATCTGTAGGTTCACTATGTAACACTTACTTTCCAATATTCTGATTTATCATGTCATATTTCTATTCATCATTTTTCAGTATTTACAGCACAGTCCATTAAAATTACACACTTTTACTATGAAGTCTTTTATGAGGATATGACATGCAAGCTTTACTGTATTACAAATGATTTATTTCCATGCACCACCACATCTTTACAACCTTCAAAAGTACTATCTTAATATCAAAAGTACTATTCTTAACATCCCAGTTACATGTCAGAAATTACTGCATATTCTACGTCTTCCATTTTGCATGGTTTACTGTACACTAATTTATTCTCCGTGCTTTACCAAATACTAAATTTGCAATTTCACGTCAAATGTTTTACTACATACCTTCCAGTGTATCCTTTTATCTCATTTTTATCTGTAGGTTCACAATGCAACACTTACTTTCCTATATTCTGATTTATCATGTCTTATATTCCTATTCATCATTTTTCAGTATTTACATTATGCACTATTACTATGAAGCCTTTTATGATGATAATACATGCAAGCTTTACTGTATTACAAATGATTTATTTCCATGCACCACCACATCTTTACAACCTTCAAAAGTACTATGCACCTTCACATGACGTATGTTAAATTGCGCTTATACGCCAATGTTTAACTTGCCCTTCGTAAAGTTTCTATGTTTTAGCTCACATATCTTCCGATTTATTATTTTGCAAGTGTCCGTCGACAGTCCATTTGCCATTGTTTCACGCTTTACACCCTTCGTTCGACTACATGTCCTGCTTTTATCATTGCTCTAATGTGGAAGTGACGGGCCTGTTTTCCTAGTATTTGGCTCAACCGATCACTCTGTGCTGAAATATTTCGATTCTACTTCTTCGCTTTGTTAAAATATGCCCAGCACCTTGACATGCACACTGGCAGCGCGGCCCCTCAGACGACAACACTGACAAGCCCGTACTTTGAGCCGCAGCCGGCGCCCACGGTCTAGTGCCACAACCCCGACTCACTGACAGCCTTGCCCGGTGTTACTCACCACATACGAGGATCCGTTCTCGCCGCAACGGACTTCGGT